>NC_051176.1:255445646-255730646 GCF_013339695.2 Rhipicephalus sanguineus
TACATACATACATACATACATACATACATACATACATACATACATACATACATACATACATACATACATACATACATACATACATACATACATACATACATACATACATACATACATACATACATACATACATACATACATACATACATTTATACATACATACATACGTACGTACGTACATACGAGCTACCGCTTCATGACAACTACATTTGCTTCCACAAAAAAGGCGCATTTTTAGAGAAATAGCGTTAATGAGCCCGTGTCGCAGAAAATGTGGGGCCGGGGTCGGCGGCGTTGGTTGTGAGCGAAAAATTGACGTTCTCCGCGAGTGAAAAATCCCGACGGATGCAAAAAATAAATATCAGGGTTCGAGCCCCGGAATCGAACAAAGGTATTTTGTGTGACAGTCAAGTGCTCTACCACAAAGCCGCGCCAGTGCTTGAAACTACTTTAGAAAAATACCCGAGTAGGCACGTTAACAGATGTAACATTGAGTCTTACGCACCAGGCGTCACAGCATGTGCAGTTCGTAACGAGTGAGTGCTTTAAAGCTGTCCACCCATTACAAAGGGCCAAGCGATAATTCACCTAATCATCATCAGCCACAGAATCAACAAGGTGTGCAGCTACGGTTGGTGCGTGTATTGCCTTACATACGCGTAGTGGGTATACCTCGCAACTTTAGTAGGCGCCCTAGCGTATTTTACAGCGGCAGATGTTACGCGCACAGACGTGCCTTTCCTCATGGCATGGTTTAGGTGTCCACTGATAAGCGAAGCGTAGCAAGAGAATGAGAAGGCAATGCGAACGGGGCCCGAAACGCTACCGCGTTACACTCTTAAATGCTAAGCTTAAGCGTCCTCCAATTTCCCCTTTCCTTCTCCGTTGTTCTTTTCTTAGTTTCCTTCGGTGTTCTACTGAAGTTAGAGCGTGTTTAGTTGCTAAACAGCAAAATAGAGCTCGGTAACATCTCGAGGCACTGGCTAACAGAAATAATAAATTGTTTTATAAGAGGGAGAACTACTTCTACATCGTTTCCGCGACGTTCTTACCTTATTCGCTAACACCTACCGTACGTCGCGCACTCGTAATAAAAGCCAAGATTAGAGGCCTTCAATGCTGTCGACATCACACAAGGCACGTATCACTGACCGAGCAAATTACAGAAAGGAATCTGGAACGCGAGCAAGTTTTGCGTGTGCGTGCGTGAAGCGTAATTAAGAGCATCCACATTATCACTGTCGGCGCCATCATCAGCTTATGCTGTCAAGATTCACACCCACGCGAATTAGCAGCGAGGTATCTGTGCCGAGGCCGTCCGCCCTAGAAGCGTCCAAGTTGTTCTGATGCTATAAGAGAGAAAATGGACCGTCGCACCGCTTCCCAAGCAGCCGACCGCGTTCCTGCAATGCCTAAGCGTTAATACTGCGCGACTAAATACTTTCCGTGATCGACACCGAACTTGCGTAAGAAACCAAATTTTGCCTTCAAATTTTCTTCAAGCTTGAATATTTATAGCCGCATATTAAGTCTTTTATCAAATATTTCTTGAAGGATCCGAAGTACTGGTGCATTTCCCCGCAATTTTTATTCCGAATATCACAGCACCAGATATCCACCGTGCATCTCCAATCAATGCTATAATACGACTAAACGATCGACAAGACAAGGCGTCGTGCAAGCTACTTACACTAACGAAACCTTCTTGCGGTACGAGCAACCTTACACTCTTATAGTTGAAACAGGGGTGTTCGATAATGCTTGTGTCATCTAACATGAGTGCAAGCGAGAAAGCCTCCCTTTATAAGGAAGCTCGTAAACTGCATCTACGGGAGATATCTTTCTTTTGTATTATTTAGCGTGCCTGTGTATAGTAACAGTCGAAACATCGGGCACCACCACCACCAAGTTGCAATATCTGCGAAATTTCTCTCCCGTACCTGAACGGCAGAGAATTTCACTCGAGGTTCGTATGAGTTCTGGCCAGCCCTCGAAAGGGTAGTGTGGTAAATAGATGGAACGGTGCTATATGCTCTAGTATAGCGTTTTTCTGAGAAGAGTATTGCGAAGCCGTCAAGATCTCTTATTCTTTAAAAATACTGACTACGGGAGCTGAATTTTCACGGAAATATGGCTTAGAAGTAATTGACCGAGACACGGTGCGAAAAACGCCTATACTCAACTTTTAACCTGCGTTCCACAACAATGTTAAAATCTATTTTACCAGCGCTCCTTTTGGGTGCCGTAGTCAACGAGAAGAATCATCAGCGTTGGCGTGAAATATACTTCTGTTAATTAGTAAATTCGCTCGAGTAACTACGTAACTGCGCAAGGCGGGATGTGATGGTCACAGTGGTATGACATGGCCTTACGTGAAACTTTAGATTGCAAAGATCACAGTAACCGAGGCTGCCGGAAATAACGCAGTAGCAACTCGCAGGTGGCGAAATAATATGGGATGGGCTACTTGCGGTACGTCATTATTCCTCTTTAGAATTAAGGCCTGCCGTTTTGAAGAGAGATGTTGTGGACATCGTGCACACTTGTTATTCTGAACTTGAGATAGAGATAGATAGCAATTGTAATTATATTCCCGGAGATGTTCAACACAACAACAGAAGCCGTGTGCCAACGCTCCTACTTAATAAATTTTAGGTGAAAAGCAGAAGCGAATAAGTGCCAGTCATCTTGAAAACCTGTCTTCCATTAATCCAAGTTGGACTTTCCGGAACCGAAAGCGATATTAATTCCGTAAGGGTGGAACATATGCATAACTTCGAACGGCGCAAGAGGGATGATCTCAGAGCTTGTCAAGGCGGAACAGAAGTTGTCTTTAACAGAAAAAAAAAATGAAAAATATGACTTCGCTTTTAAGCTTTCTATCGTCGTTCCCAGGATGCCATGTTTGTGGCTGTGACGTTCTGCTGGGCACGAGGTAGTGGATACAGCAACTATTCCTCATTCTGCATTTCCACAAGCGCAAAATGAAAAGAAAAGGTGTCCGGAGAGTATGGCACGCGCTGCTGAGGTAATGTAATACTCCTGTTCCCCTTTCCTACGTTTCAGTGTTTCGCATGCAGCTTTTTTTATGCGTTTCTATGCCGGGGCGCATAGAGATGCATCACTGCACAGGAAGACCACTGTTCTCAAGTTTGTCTATGCGGCAATACTGACACAGCACACGAACAAACACATAGACAAAAAATAAGACAAAAAAAACAAGCGTTAGCAGAGCTGCGCAAGCGTCTACAACCCCAACGTCAAGAATAGAATCAGACGACAACCTCTAAAGCTTCCCCGGAATTTACAAGCGCGATCTCTTAGTGAAAATTTCGCACTCTTTACAGAGCTTGCTCAAGCCTTCTGAAGTGTACACGTAAACACCATCGGACCTGAGAAGTTTCTCCCGAAGCTGCCGCACCGTCCTTCTACTCTACCAAAGTTCAAAAAAAACTTTATTAATTAGTAGCAAGCTTTATGAAATTCTGTCACACCATCTTTACGGAATTCACCAGAAATACGCACGGTCAACTCGGCATAGTTTCACCGCGGTGCGTCTCCTCGTCTGCATTTGGCGATCGTTTGAAAACTGCTGGCAGGCTCTCCAACCTCAGCTTATTGCACATTTCGTAATTAATCACGGGGATTTGGGATTCTATCAAGTAATCTTCACGGCCCCTCACCATTACTAAGCGTTTCAGATCTCCTTTAAGGAGAGTACGTAATCCCGGTGCCCCCCGACGAGGACAATACCGAGCCATGAACGCCCGGAAGAGATTTATTTGCCGAAGAAGGCGAGGTGGTACGAAAAAGGGCCCGAGAATCGAGCAGCCCTCTAATACGCAATCTATACGGTTGATGGTATGCGTTTAACGTTGAGGCAGTAAGGTGTTTATTAGAAGATTGCAGCAGCTGAAGCGATCAGCGGTCCAAGCCGAGCAAGCGCGAGCACCAACAACAACCGTCTTCGTCTTCTTCTTTCGCTGGCGTTCTTGTCTGCGCCCTACCATGTTACAAACCACTCCCCCGCGGAAAAGGAGCCATCCTGGCGACCTAAGGAACAGGTACAACTGGTGGGTCATAGTGCGGCTTCAGTCGATCGACGTGAACAGTCTCGCGGCCGCGACGACGGCGGTCCGTAGATGATTGAACAGGCTCAATAATATAGTTTACTGGGGATGTTTGACGGAGGACGCGGTAGGGGCCTTCGTACTTAGGCAGTAGCTTTGTGGAAAGGCCAGGAGCAGAGGAGGGAACGCGAAGCCACACCAACGTTCCAGGCGAATATGACGGAGTAGGCAGGTTTACGTCGTGACGGTCCTTCTGGCGCGCTTGGTCTTCGGCGGTTAAAGAACGCGCGAGTTGTCTGCATTCCTCGGCATAATTGCGACTTCAGATAAAGTCGTCGATTCTGAAGCGTCCGGGCGGTACAGAAGAATGGTATCCATAAACGAGGAAGGTTCACGGCCGTAAAGAAGGAAGAATGGAGAGAATCCTGTCGTAGACTGAGTGGCGCTATTGTAGGCGTACGTAACAAAGGGTAGTATGCGGTCCCAGTTGGTGTGGTCAGCGGACACGTACATGGACAGCATGTCACCCAGTGTGCGGTTAAAGCGCTCAGTCATTCCGTTGGTTTGGGGATGGTACGCGCTGGTTGTCCGATGCACAACGTTGCATTCACGAAGGAGGGCTTGCACGGCTTCAGAGAGGAACGTACGTCCGCGGTCGCTGAGTAGCTCGCGAGGTGCGCCGTGGCGAAGAACGAGTTTTTGAAGAATGAATAAGCCGACTTCACGTGATGTGGCCTCTGGCAGCGCTGCAGTTTCAGCATAACGTGTCAGGTGATCAATACCGACGATTACCCAGCGGTTCCCGTCAGGTGTGTAGGGAAGGGGGCCATACAGGTCTATGCCGATGCGATCAAAGGGCCGGGAGGGACAAGGCAACGGTTGTAGTGGTCCAGTGACTGTGTGCGCTGGGCTCTTCCGGCGTTGACACTTGGAGCATGAGCGTACGTACTGTCGGACAAAGCGGTACATTCCACGCCAGTAGTACCGCAGCCGGAGGCGTGCATACGTTTTTATTACGCCGGCGTGGCCGCACTGGGGATCCGCGTGAAAGGAGGCGCAGATATCGGCCCGTAGCTGGCGAGGAATCACCAGCAGCCATTTGCGGCCCTCAGATAGGTAGTTGCGGCGGTATAGGAGCCCGTCGCGTAAGGTGAAATGTCGAGCTGTGCGTCGCAGCGAACGAGTGGCGGTAGGTGGTGATGGCCGAGACAGGAACTCCATGATAGAGACTATCCAAGGGTCCTGGCGCTGCTCAGATGGCATGTCAGCGTATGTAAGTGACGCAGAATCGT
Source organism: Rhipicephalus sanguineus (assembly GCF_013339695.2). NCBI lineage: Eukaryota > Metazoa > Arthropoda > Arachnida > Ixodida > Ixodidae > Rhipicephalus > Rhipicephalus sanguineus. The sequence continues at coordinate 255,451,009 of NC_051176.1, forward strand.
AGCTGGAAACAGACGCAGTTCCGTATTCATGGGGAAGAGGAGAGCGGGAAAGAGCGTCGGCATCTGAATGTCGGCGGCCTGACCTGTAGACGACACGGATGTCGTAGTCTTGGAGACGTAACGCCCAACGAGCTAGACGACCAGATGGGTCTTTGAGTGACGATAACCAGCAGAGGGCGTGGTGATCAGTCACGACATCAAATGGGCGGCCATATACGTAAGGTCGAAATTTCGTGATTGCCCACACGATGGCTAGACATTCCTTTTCTGTGACCGAATAATTCTCTTCAGCTCTGGTGAGAGTGCGGCTGGCGTAAGAAACGACGTACTCGTCGAAGCCAGACTTGCGTTGAGCAAGAATAGCGCCAAGGCCGACTCCACTGGCATCCGTGTGGATTTCGGTAGGGGCATCTGGATCAAAGTGACGAAGAATCGGTGGTGATGTCAGTAGATGACGTCAATTTCGCGAATGCGTCGTCGCAAGCGGAAGACCATGCTGTGACACCTTGGCTGTCAGCAAGTAGGCGTGTTAAAGGAGCCATTATGGAGGCGAAATTACGGACGAATCGCCGAAAATACGAGCATAGGCCTATGAAGCTCCGGAGTTCTTTCAGTGTTGACGGCTTGGGAAACTCGGCGACGGCGCGGAGCTTCGCGGGGTCGGGTAGAACACCGTCCTTGCTGACAACATGCCCCAAGATGGTGAGCTTCCGGGCGGCAAAATGGCACTTTTTCAAATTCAGTTGGAGCCCAGCATGTGTGAGGCATTCTAGGACACTTGCGAGGCGCAGAATATGGGTATCGAAGTCCTTTGAAAAAACGACGACGTCGTCCAGATAGCAAAGGCACGTCTGCCACTTGAGACCTCGAAGTGTGTTGTCCATAAGACGCTCGAAAGTGGCAGGGGCGTTGCAAAGGCCGAACGGCATCACGTTAAACTCGTACAAGCCGTCGGGAGTCACGAACGCAGTTTTGGGGCGATCAGCTTCATCCATAGGTACCTGCCAGTAACCCGATCGAAGATCCAGTGATGAAAAGAACTCTGCCCCTTGCAAACAGTCGAGAGCGTCGTCGATTCTCGGGAGCGGATAAACATCTTTGCGCGTGATCTTGTTAAGGCGCCTATAATCAACACAGAATCGGATGCTACCGTCCTTCTTTTTAACGAGCACCACAGGGGAGGCCCAAGGGCTGTGGGACGGCTGTATGACGCCACGATTAAGCATATCGGTCACCTGGTCGTCAATAACTCGGCGTTCAGCGTGAGAGACCCGGTATGGACGCTGGCGCAGGGGTGCATGGGTGCCGGTGTCAATATGATGAACGATTGCAGATGTTCGGCCCAACGTGGGTTGCTTGTAGTCGAAAGACGTCCGAAAGCGGTCGAGGAGCTTCAAAAGTTGGGTCCGTTGAGCAACAGGAAGTTCCGAATCAATTGATGGAAGGAAGACGTCCAGGGAGGATGCGTCGGACGTGGTAACGGAATTGACACTGTCGACCTGGAGGCTTGTCGTGCGATCGGGCATTTGACTGGCGCAAACAAAATCAATGTCCTCAAGTCGGCCTATACATTCTCCGCGAAATAATGTGGCGGGGACCGAAAGCAGGTTCGTCACATAAATGGTTGCGCAAGAGTCGACGATCGTGAGAAGAGCAAAGGGAAGAATGAAGTTCTTGCGAGAGGCAAAGTCTGCTGATGGCGTGAACATGGCGCTAGAGAAGGGAGCATAGTCGCAGGAGATCGGCACAAGAACAGAAGACAAAGGTGGGATGTCCGTGTCCGCGGCGACGAGGACACGAGAAAAAGAAGACTTGCAAGAATCGACTTCGGCGATCGCTGATAATTCTAGCTCGGCATGGGCACAGTCAACAACGGCATGATGTGTGGAAAGGAAGTCCCAGCCTAATATGACGTCGTGCGAGCACTGCGAAAAGACAACGAATTCGACCACATAGAAAACGTCCTGAATGAGTAGCCGAGCCGTGCACGTCATAGAAGGCTTTACGTGATCCGCGGTTGCCGTGCGCAGGGAGACGCCAGAAAGCGGAATCGTAATTTTTTTTAACTTGCGGCACATTGCTTCACTCAATACAGATACAGCAGCTCCAGTATCGACTAATGCTTGCACGGCAACACCATCAACGTACACAGAAATTTCGTTGGCAGGTAGAGAACGAGGCCTTGTAGAGTTCGACAGCGGCGCAGTTCTTGCCTCCGGAACTGCGATGGTCAGTTTTCCGTTTGGGCGGGTGGTGGTCGACGAACCATAGGTGAAAGCGAACGTCGCCGCGGGGAGGGCGATCGACGTGGGTTGAAGGCGCGGCGGTTCGATGAAGAGGTGTCTGAAGTAGCGTGTGGAGGCATTGACTGTGGTGGCTCTGGGCGGACGTAGCTGTAGCTGTCATCGATGGTACCTGGACGAGGGACGCGCCGGCGACAGAACCGTTCAACATGGCCGGGTAGACAACAGTAGTAGCAGATTGGCCGGTTATCCGATGTGCGCCAAGGGTTATTGGAAGGCGTTGCAGGACGGCGATAAAGAGGAACGTGCGGGCCTGCCGGCGCCCGCGTTGCGTAAAATGCGTTTGTTTGGGGAGCAGTGTCCGCGATGGGTGGCAGCGCATGTGGCTGCCTTCTCGCGACGTCAGCGTAGGTGAGGGGCGCGGATACAGGCGGTGGCTGGTACGTGGGCGGTAGTGCCTCGGAGACTTGCTCTTCGATGGTTTGTCGCAGCGATGAAGTGAGCCCATGAGTATTGCCTGGGAGAAAGGGCGCAAGAGACAATTGGCGAGCCACTTCCTCTCGGATAAACTGCTGAATCTGCTGTGTCAGGACCGCCGGGTCCGAAGATATTGCGCCAACGGTCGCTGCTGACGTGCTGGTCATGTCCGAACTAGGACGTCGCGTGGAAATGCGCTGCTTTCGCAACTCATCGTAGCTCTGGCAGTGCTGAATGACGTCTGCGACTGTTTCAGGGTTTTTCGCCACAAGCATGTGGAACGCATCGTCCTCAATGCCCTTCAAGATGTGCTTGACTTTATCGGCTTCGGACATGACAGGGTTGAAGCGGCGGCAGAGGCCTACGACGTCCTCAATATACGAAGTGAAGCACTCGCCAGCCAGTTGGGCGCGATCACGCAAGCGCTGTTCTGCGCGGAGCTTGCGCACGGTTGGTCGGCCGAATACGTCCGCGAAGGTCGTTTTGAAAGAGGCCCAGTTGGAAATCTCAGCCTCGTGGTTGTTCAACCAGAGTTCCGCTACTCCTCTCAGGTAGAAGTGGACGCGGCCAAGTTTGTCGTTGTCATCCCACCTGTTGTTGACACTCACTCGTTCATAAGAAGAGAGCCAGTCCTCGACGTCTTGCTCATCAGTACCGCTGAAAATGACGGGGTCCCGCTCTCTTGGAACACCGGGACAGCGGGCAGTTTGGGGTGCGGTAGCATCGTTCGGCATTGTTGAAGGGGAAAGTAGAGTCCGGCTGCGGAGTTCCAGGATGGAGAACAGAACCAGCACTCTCCACCACTTGATGGTATGCGTTTAACGTTGAGGCAGTAAGGTGTTTATTAGAAGATTGCAGCAGCTGAAGCGATCAGCGGTCCAAGCCGAGCAAGCGCGAGCACCAACAACAACCGTCTTCGTCTTCTTCTTTCGCTGGCGTTCTTGTCTGCGCCCTACCATGTTACACGGTGTTCATCTACACGGCGACATCGTGGCAGAACGTCCCGGCCACGGAAAACGCGCGCGGCAACGTTCGCGGGAAGCTTAGACGGACAAGGCGCGAGCAAAGTGTGGCTTTCAACAAATGCACGCACACGCGCGATGAGCCCCCCCCCCTCCCCTCTTGACAAAAAAGTTTTAAAATAAAACACTAAAATGACGAGGCTTCGTGAGCGGTAACAATTTCACGAGGCGGGGGGGGGGGGTGTTGAGTGAAATAAAGAGGCGCTCATGACGCCCGTTACAGGAGCGTAACTCTGGCGGTAAGGACAACCGGAAAGTAGCAGTAGACGGCATCCCGCGAGAAGGTATACCGCTCACACGTCCTGCTGATGGCACAGCCGGCCCCGAGGTACAGTTTTCTAGTAAACTATACCGCTTTTAGAAATAGAATATAAGGTCATATTCCGCACAGCGCCGCAGGAATTTTACTGTGATACCGGAGTTGGACGCTTCTTTTGTACACGGCCCGGTGCGTCCGTGAGTGTAAACTCTGCGCCACCGACTGCCCGATGCAGTCGCCACTGGACAGCGCACATGCGGACACCCATGCAGGTCAGCCAGTCTTTCCAACCTCTCTCTACACGCTTGCTAGGTACTTATCAGCATAGAGTTTCCTAAAATTAACTAGAGGGGACTCTGGCGCTGCGATCGTTCAGCCGCGATGGGAATGATGGGTAGTGCACAAATTTGCCTAGTCTTCGTGCTTGCGGCTTCAAACGTACTTGTGGCTTTGTTTATTGCTGTGTTTGGGCGTTCGTTTCGGACAAAAGATTGGATCGTTGTGAACTTCGTGACCAGATTTGAATTGGTGAGCCTAAAAAAAGTTAAAGTGGTGAAGTTTGTTTTGAACTTTCTTTGTTTGCTGAACTTTGTTTTGCGACAAAGCGGATGCAGGCGACGCGCAGCCAAACGGAGCCGAAACAACGAAGTTTAAACAAATTTGTGTACTACCCATCATTCCCATGCTGGCTGAAGCGTCATGGGTTGCAGCTCCCATAGACACTAGCGCCAGAGTTCCCTTTAGTAAGTATTGTAGGAAATTATCAGAGCGTCGTGCTCACGCGCATACTCAGTGCGCGTCGCTTGAATATCGTGCATGCGACGTGTGTCCAGTTCAAGTATGAGGCGCAGCCGTACACGCTTCCATGCACGCACAACGATCCCTCCGCATAAAACGTTAGGTGCGCTGCACGGGAAGCGTACCTGCACGCTCTGCGCTAAAGCACTTACTCAAGCACTATACCAATGGCCCTGGGACGCAGCGTCTGCAGCAACAAGCACAGTGCACTCGGCTCTGCCAACGTTTTATCTTGATACGTCGTTGCGTGTGCACGCGGCGATCGTTGAAAATCGTCCGCACGTGCGTACACGAGGTGCCGGAGACACGGAAAGTGTGTGGTTAGCGAGAGCGTGTGTGAATGAAGACTGAATATTTGCACCGCAGGGCACGAAAGCACGTCGTACGCAACGCTGAATGTTAAAGCATGTCGTTATCTGTATGATGTGGGCCTAACGACAAACGTTCTATCATGCGCACACATTCACTTTTTTTTGCTATCTTTGATTACTTCTTTTTGCTATAGTTTCGTAATGTTGCCGCAAATAGCGCATAATCTGCAAAACCATTCTCGATAAACGCTGATCCCGGCCGACTCATCGCAAGAAATTTGTGCTTATTCAATTATATATATACTTAATTCTTGCTTATTAGAATAAATAAACGACAAAGAAAACAAATGAAGGTGCGGAAAACTACAAGTGGCCTCAGGAGGGAGGTGAACCTGTATCGTATTGCGCGTGCGATGCTCTTACACCGTTGAGCTACCGCGGTGCCGTTTTCCCGACAACTTTCCTGAGTGCTTAGTATGCTAGAATTGAACTTCGCAGTGTTAGCTAGCGCCACCATTCAAGTCTATAGTGGTGGATGTGGAACACCCTGCGTATAGCAGGCGTTACATAGTGACTTGTACATGTAGGATCCGAGCTACACACCAATAAACACTTGCATTCTACATGAAAGCATTAAAGCTGCCGTGGTCGAGAACCTTGCTAAGTAATGCACGAGAATAAGGGGAAGCGGGGTAGGGGGGGGGGGGCTCGATTTTGTTAATCACACACGTAATGAAGCCAAATGACAATGGAAGCCAGTCTTCATCACAGCCAAACCACTTACAGTAAGTTATTTGGCGGTGATTCAGCAGGAAATATTTTCGAATTACTTCGTGGGATCTCTTGCAGTTTCACCCTCCACAAACTTTGTTCAGCGTGTTGGCTGGCTGTCTCGATCCATTCGGCGTATAGGTGGTTTTGGCAGCGATCGTGTCCCGGGGCTGAGCAACAAGCCTTTTGGCAATCCTGTTAAAACCGAACTTGGGGCCAATATTCAGAGTAAACTATAGCGGACATCCTGCGAGCGTGGCCGGTCAGTGGTTGCAGAAAGCTGAACATGGTACTTCCAATGGGCAGACACGATTCCAGGTAAACCAAGACGGTCTTAGCTCGGAACAAACAAATATCAATTGTAGAAGCCGTGGATGCAGGATTATGCGGATAAGTAGGAAAACAGCCCGCAGAGGCGCTCAGTGCACTAGAAGTGAATCTTAGAACGACAGAAATTTGAGCTAGTTGGTAGGGATTCATCGTACAAGAATATAAGGCGTGCAGGTGCACGGGCGAGAGAAACACAACGCAAATACCGACCATAAACTCAAAGGGTGCACTGTGACGGAAAAGAAGGCAGACACAAATTTCATCTGCGCATGTTCATAAATGTCATTGCAACCCGTCAATCAGACACACTTGCGGGTCTAGGCGAGAGATAACTATTTAAGCATGGTATTTCTTCTTTATGCAAGGTAATCGAAGGCTGGTTCACGCACGCACTTTTTCAGTAAGGTTCATATGCCAAGCCTGAACCATAAGACGCGCTTTCTTCGTTATTGTGTTTGCATATTTGTACAAAATTGCGCAGTATAAAACTGCGCGTTCGTCAAATTTCGGTTCGCTCTTTCTGAATAATTAAAAAAAGTCTATTTTGTCGCGATCTAATATGGTTGCAGTAAGCAATAAGCATAAGAAGAAGAATCGCAGTTGTTTCCCACATGCAATCCTTACCGAAAAGGCTAAATAAATAGAAAGTACATAGGGTGTTAACGACGTTTTTTCGGCATCCAATAAGCTAGAGAAGTTATGTGCCACCATCCCGAAAAAGAAACAGCGAGTGAAACACAAAAAAAACAGACAGACAGGTGCTCAGAACACACCAATGTAATGATGTAGTTTACAAAGTTCCTTTCAACGTATGCGCTTCTACGTAGGACAGACAAGTTATTGTATTAATCAGAGATGTTAATTAAGCATAGAATGTCATTAGCCGGACGATCACACTCTAGTATTTCGTAGCACAGTCACGACTGTAAATGCGCAACAACATCTGATGAATGCACGTTTGTGTTGTTTCTTTCTCACGTCCTTGTCCGTGCCTTAACGCCTTAGTTGTTTTTTTTTTAGTTTTCTTTTTACGACGCAATAAATATGAGTTAGAAATGTAAACTCAGGCGCAATGAAAGGAGTTGTACAACAAAGCACCGCGAAAAAAAGATAATTAACAGCGGTTTTGCAAATGATATGTGGCAAGGTAAAACAAATCATCATCAACGAGAGAATCGTCACTGGTAAAAGTGCTAAAAGCACACAACGAAAGAAAATAAAAACTACGCCAAAATGTGCAATTTGTTTTCTTTTTTTCGGGGAGTGTGAGAAACGCCGAGTAGGCCTACGGTGCCGAGGATCCAGCTCCTCGTCGGCGCACGTATTTCACTGTTATTTTGCTAATAGACAATATACGAACTGTTTTGATGCCGACAGCTTTAGTGCTGGCATAGTTGAGCCCGTACAGTATGGCAATCGTTGTGTAAACCAAATACAAGTATACCATAGCTGTTCATGAACTACCCCAGCGCCACTGACCAGATTTGTAAGAGTGACCAAGATGGCCAGCTGAGCTGTTTAATAGCCAGCCTACACAACTAAACGTCGCGCACGGTGCCGACTTCAGAAGATCCCGAGAGCATTACAATTTACAACAGCAACCCCACTGTGGCGTTCAATTGAATCCTCTCAACATCATTTAGCCAATCCTAGCACCCTTCAGCATCATTCCAATTCCAAAAGAATCAAACCAGCCCGATCACAGCTTTACCTCAACGAGGGAAATACATTTATCGCCACATCATGAAAGCATCGCTTATTAGACACCCTAACGAACTCGAGGTTTAGCCACTACCTGAACAGCAAGCAGTAGCTCGGTCGAGCTATAATCAAGCAAAGTGCTAGGCCTGCAATTTATGAAATCGTGCCAGTCAGTGGCTGTTGGAAACGTCTCGAGATTTCGAAGGTAACATTGATACCTGGTAATCGAATTGAGTGCACCAGCAAGTTCACTTTGCTGCATCCGGTATGACATAAATTCCTCCAAATTATTAACTTATGTAAATGTCCGCATAGCTTCTAAAGCCGCCCGTATTTCTCGTGAATATTCAACGTAGGTGAAGATGACCCACGTATTTGTTTCTAAAACTAATTGCTTCACAAATTCGCCGGAAGCGTGGCTGATCTTGTTTGAAGCGCACTCGTTCAATATTCTCTTTGTACTCAACGACCTGTTTCTACGCGAAATCCCTTATGCATGGAATACGAATATGTAAGTGAAGGTGTCATTTCCGTTTCAACTTCAGGCACCTACGCCTACGTGCAGGTGGTTGTAATGCCACTCATCGAGCGATATACGCTGCCTTATGTTATCTGGGCCAGAGATAACGGCATTAACTTGTAGAGCTCCTCATTTGATTTCGGTAATGAAATGCGAAACTCACGGGCAAACACGTGTGCATGAATTTCATAGACTGACCACTAGCGTAATCTCTCTCCCGAAATTTTTACATTTTGTATGTGTATATACACGCGCACACATACAAACGCACGCACATACGTGAAGGGGTAAGAACATCACCACCACCTACCCCAGAAAAAAAATATTCTGGCTATGCCCGTGGACTCTGGCTCAATAACGGTTCATGAACTGAGTAGACCACATTATGCGCTCCAAAACAAGTTCTAGGCTTGCACACTTCGACAGTGTCATACTGAGCACCAGTCTTTGTAATACCACTTAAAGCAAGCAACATTGGGTCTGGTCAATCCTGAGAAGGGTGTTCGTCTGGTAACGCTGCTACAGAACGCTATTTCTGGTAACGCTGGAAGTTAATCACTGTTCTATACTGTAGTCGAATAGTCCCACTTATGCATGCATTTCTGTAGAAGCTATAAATTGTAACACAGACGGTAAGATTCATCCGAAGTTTACCAATACGGCGTTTCTCAGGTGTTGCTTTGAAAGAAACCTGAAAGCCCATATATGATTACTGGTAGTGCTTCTAGTGTGATGCGCACATTTAAAGCACTCTTATGCAGAGGCTTTGCCGTTATCTTCTTCCTCTTTAATTACCATACCCAGTCATTCGTAAGCTCGTCACGTTTAAATTTTTTTTTCTCGTAAACTAAGGTTGTTTCAGAACCCAGAGTTCCAATTTTTGAAAAGGAAGAGCACACAGGCATGATTACTGCTAGGAAAACTTTCTCGCAAGCCTCGTCACGCGCGTTTCCTTTTTTTTTCTACCATTCATTTTGCGAGTTAATTCTCCTTCCGCAGGCAACAACGATTTATAGAAGTGCGCCGGATCTCTAATTAAATTTCACACCTTAGCCAGAACGTCAGTTATTAAAATGAAAGAAGGCAGGCTTTCTGCTTCCTTTTGGAACGAGCACCACGCGGATGATGCGGCTAGCCAATAAAGATCAGCCCTTGAAGTGAAACCCTTAGTGTTTATCTGAAAGTATGGCAGCACAAGCTGCACCGTGGTTCTGCAGAGCCTAGTTTAAAACACTGCTCCTCCAATCATTACCCTGTAAATAACGCGCGAGGAACATGTTTCTGGATTGAACTGCCCAAGTTGCACAGTGTGGTTTTGTTCCGCTTCCACCCACACGCGCAAGCCTGCGCGCAGGAGAACAAGGCCGAAGCGTTACACGTCACATTCGAGGATAAATTATTATTTTTTTAAGCAGAGTAAATGAGAAACATGACATCTTGTTTGCTGGGGCGCGTGGCTTCTGTTGAAACATATCCGAAAGAGCTCAAGGTAGCATCTAAACAAAACCTTCCTTTTTTTTTTAACGTTGATCACCTGTGCCACCTTTAAATTTTTAATCAGCTCCGGTAAAGTGCTCTCGTCATTATGGGTTTAATGGCCTCGGCAAATTAAACCGCGGAACACCTCGCACGAGGCAGGCCCCCTGCCTTGTAGCTCGTTATGAGCCGAGGCCTGTTTTACTCAGAGCCAAACGCCGCCGGGTAATCAGTGAGTTGTTCTCGCCTGCTCCTGAGGGCAGCGCTTCTCGCCATCGCGTCTCTTTTCCCACCAGTTTTGGCTGGGCCTCCCGCTAACAGCTACGTCCGCCGGGGAAGCACTCATAACGCTGTGTAAATGAGGAGATCATGCTCGGCGCATTACTTTCGCCCACCGCGGCATCATTGAATAAAAGGTTCGCGAGCCGCGTTACGACCTCAGGCGCACTCCTTCGACGTGGGAAGACTTAAAAAAAAAAACAAGAGAAGAAGAAACAAAAATAAAATGATAGCGGGAAAAAAACTATTCGAACAGAGTGGCATGAAAGAACGGGAATATTGGGCTAAATTAGGCGCCCGCAACGAAACACCGTAGAGAGCGTGGCCGCGTGATTAGCCGCCGCTTTCCGCATAGATCTTTAGAGAAGGGGGAAAAAACGCGGCATTGATAACTTGTGCATAAAAAAACAGCAACCGCGTTCGTCGTGTTTCTTTATTTTATCATACTTCGCAATAGTAGCCCATGCCGAAGTCCAGCAACGTCAAATAAGTGCCAGACACCATCACATCAAATACAAATACATAAGCTGCGTAAAGATTTAGCCATGGAAGAATTAAAAAGCGTTCGGCCAAATAAACCGAAAATATTCGTCGTATTTTTCATATCATTAAACTGTGAGTGAAACTATGGAGGAGGAAGGGGAGAGTGGGGCTGGTTTTGGTTGAATTTTAAATTATATACTTTTGAGCTTGTGTGATGTTAAAGTGAAAGAGTTGCGCGTGATAATCAATTCCTTATTTAGCATATCTGAAAGGGCTAACAGTTTTCCGTTGTACATTCACAAATAAGCTTGAAAAGACCATGTAAGACAATGTGAACGCCAAATGCCACCAGCTTCGTTCGCAGACATGCTTTACATACGACATGCAAGTTGTATTCGTACGTTGGAGATGCGATGCGCGAGGCTACGTACCCTTTCGTTTTGCTTCAATTTCGATTGATTTGCAGAAAGAAATCAATTCAATTTAAAAATATAATTGTCACTGCAGCTTAACTAACACATATCCGGGTGGTCGTTTCAGAACGCACTGGAAGGGCTGCAGATTTCATGTAAATTAGCAACTAAGTGTTACTGCTTACTTAAATGCATTGAACTGACGGTAAGGAAGCAAGATCATCATTTTTAAACCAGGCTGTCCTCGTAATAGAGCGGTGAAGCTGTTTTACACTAGCTTCGTAGCACGTCCCTAGTGCCCTCAAGCGACCACCCGTATTTGATTACTCGCTCCCAGGAGCTTTGTTAACGTATCCTCAAATATACTCTTCGCACCAGTCTGGGCGGGTACACTCAGCTCTTATTGCGGAAGTAGCTACTGTTCAAATTCATCATGCAATGCCCGTTTCTGCATGTTCATCATGATGCTGTTCAGTTTCACCGCACTGACACGTAATATATACAAAGTCGGTTTAGCAGAAAGAAATTCTCCATTACTCTTGCGATTACTTCGCTTGTGTGCCAGGCGGCCGCTGTTATTCGGCTCAACAATTGTCCCCTAGGGACCTGCTTTGAACACACACAACGCGACACCTTCCGCATTGTTTAAATTAAAGCACAGCAGCTGGAAGTGCACAGAGGGCTGACATCGACATTTTCTCCGACAACGTTCTTTTTTTCTTCGTATTGTTCCGCCTGCCTTTTTTTTGTTGTTCCTCTTATTTTTCGCGGCGAGAAGAGGAGGCAGTCATTCTGACAGGACAGATTCGCAGCGTCAGCGGGAGCGGCGTCCCCCGCGGCAACACTCTTTCTGTCGGGCTCGCGCCGGGACCAGCTTTCGCCAGAGGGCGCCGTCACACGCTGGTGTCGAGCACAGCCGATGGTCGTGCACAAAGGCAAATTAACTGCGGCGGCTCCCGGGAACCAGCGTGCGCGGCCGCCCGACAGGCACGCTTCCCCGCTGAACACGCCTCGGCTCGACATTGCGCTCGAAGTTCGCGACAACGCCGCCGACAAAAATAACTAAATCAAACGAAACAAAAAAAAAACGGTGCTCGTACAGTCCAGAATGCCGCGTGCATCGTGCAGATGCCGGGCCACGTTCAAAAGCAAGCTCGCGTCAACGTCCTCTGGCTCGACGTCGAAAGGCAGGCCGAACGTCGGACAAAAGGTTCCCCTCGAAGCATGGCTTCGGTCACGCCAGTTCTCCATTCTTCGTGCCTGTTGCACTGCGCTCAGTCACGGTGCCCGCTCGACGCTGCACACAGCGTCCAGCCTTTGGGCATCTGTCTATCGGCCGCCCACCCGGAGGCGAGGCGGCGACCAGCGCTAAGGAGCTCTGACAGGTTCTCTGCGCGCCAAACGGCACTCCCTTGTAAGAGCTTAATGAATTAAACACACTTCGTTAAATTCTTCACCTTAGCGCACCCGTGCTAAGAACAAGGAAAGACTGCTGGACAGAGAAGTACGCCTTAAAAAAAAAAGAATGAGCGCACGTGGACGAGTCACATTGACGCAAGCACGATGAGACACTGATTCTGCGCCGTGCAGAAGCGCATAAATGACGCAATAGGGCCTATAAGTTTTGAGGATCGAGCTAACAAGGTTGTATGTCTAAAACGACTTGAGCGTAAGACTACCAACTTTTCTTCAGACATCTAGTGCGGGCAACAGACGGAGCTGACGGCGACAGCGTTTCCATATTCTGCAGAGAATCAGCGGGTTAAGCGAGCTCTGTGATGTGGCAGCATTGTTTTTTTTTTTACCTCCTGCCTGGTCAAACAGAAATTATCTATTGATTAGACATGTACGTACGAGAAACAACATGCACGCTCATTGATGTAAGTGTTAAACATTACGTCCGGAAAAAAAACGTAAGTTTATTTGATGTTCTCACTCCTCCAAAACGATTCAATCTGCTTCGCGAGTGGAAGCACGAAGGTAACCTCTGAAACAATAATCGGTGACGAAAGTGTTTGCAACATGATCAAGATATATATATATATATATATATATATATATATATATATATATATATATATATATATATATATATATATATATATATATATATATATATATATATATATATATATATATATGTGTGTGTTGGTAGTAATATTGGTGGTAATATATAGTTGGTAGAGCATCGGACGCGTTATTCGAAGGTCGCAGGTTCGGTCCCTGCCCGCGGCAAGCCATCTTTTCGTCCGCTTTTCTTTCTTCACAATTACCTTACATTTATTACTAAAAACATCCCCTATACTTTCCTTGGCATTATTGTCTGTTAGTTCTCATTAATATTGTGTATAACAAAGAAAACGAGCCCTTGAAATTAACCCTTCTTTCCTTCATTCATAGCGAGGGTCTCGTTCTGGCAGACTTGATGCTTTCAGGTAGTATGCGAGGGATTATTGGTCAGCTGCCAGGTCGTAATAAGTTCACGTGCTACGTGACGCCAACAAGGCAGAAAAAGAGTGTTCCACACTCGCCGTCATGGCTACTGGCGGCGCTGACTGACGCTCCCACGTTTAAATGCACACATATACCCCATAAAGTGGACGGGGGGATGGCCGCCGCGGTAGCTCAGTTGGTAGAACATCGGAGGCGTTATTCGAAGGTCGCAGGTTCGGTCCCTGCCCGCGGCAAGCCATCTTTTCGTCCACTTTTCTTTCTTCACAATTACCTTACATTTATTACTAAAAACATCCCCTATACTTTCCTTGGCATTATTGTCTGTTAGTTCTCATTAATATTGTGTATAACAAAGAAAACGAGCCCTTGAAATTAACACTTCTTTCCTTTATATATATATATATATATATATATATATATATATATATATATATATATATATATCAAATGGGTATTTCGAGATAAAGGACTATGCAAGCCGTTCTTTTCCAACACGGCGCACCAACGCAGGTTAGGCGTTGCAGCTCTCATAATTCTGTATATGATAATTGTTTACGTAAGTTAACGCATATTATTTTGCTTGAAACAATAGAGAAGAGGTTCGTTATTATTTACTACGTAGTATCGCTTTATCATTTTTCCGTCATTCAAATGGATGTTCGGGTTAAACATTTGAGCATCTATTGAGCAGTGCGCGCCGTGTGCGTTTGTGTGTGTATGCGCGCGCGCGTGCTACATAGTAATTGCACATACGGCATATTACGCCGTGTGTGTTAAAACTGGTACTTAAGGAGAAGCTCTTTCGTTACCGATTCGTGTGCTTTAACGAACGACGCGCTCTTGCTACTGGGCGCTGCGAGTTGCGACCCCCTAAAGCATTTTCTCCCGTTCTCTCACTCCTAAACACGTACCACACCACATACGGCCAGCCTGAAGGCCACATACAAGCGGTATCTTCCTACTTTTTCTACGAACCTCCTTCTCCATCCCTCCTTTCGGCGCGTTTGTGTGCGGCCATCACGGGCGTGGCTTTATTATCGGGAGATGGAGTGCAGGAGCGTCAGCGGGAAGCTGTCTCTCGGGGTCGCTTGGAAGTGGAAGCTGAAGAGCGAGACGTGTTCGATATCCTCTGGCCGTAATGGCACAATTTCTTTACGTCGAGAGATGCGTTTCCATGAAGGGCCGACTTGTCGTTGAATAGCGGCCAGTGACCAGACTGGCGCAGCAATCTGGTGCATGGCGTTCCTTTTGCTAACACCCTTGGGATTGTTTCGGCCATTTTAGGGAACAACAAGACCGCGTTCCCCTGCGGACGCTTACCTAGAGAAAATTTTCTGCCCGTGCGACTTCGACAGGAGATACTTGAGAAAAAATAGGCCAACTGCTTCTTGTTTCGGCATGGTACTTCGAGTCAATGAATTTCGTAGACCGAGTGAGCCAGTGCGGTCGTTTTTATGGCTTTTATCATCTTTATTGCACTTGTTTTTTGTTTTTTCACTTTGACAGGCCGAACTGAGCCACCCGTATTTCTAGGAGCGCCAGGTAATGTGGCCCGCTTTACAAACATGCATGCGCTGTTGTATCATTTTACGTTTACTTTCTTCATGCGAATCAACTTCAATGCTTTCAAAATCAGAAAATCATGAGGTCGGTAATACTTACATAACCGGGGCGTAGCCAGGGGGGGGGGGTATTGGGGGGTTCAACCCCCCCCCCCCCCGAAAATTTTCAATTTTGCTTGCGTATATATACACGCACACATACAAACGCACGCACGAACATACATAAAGTATGGTTGAACCCCTCCCCCCCCCCCCCCCCCGAAAAAAATTTCTGGCTACGCCCCAGTTACATAAAGTCCAATGAACTGGTTTCCACCTAACCCTAACGTGTAGTTTGCATACGGACCTTCTCTGGCGCCTGGTTTTGGCACTGAAACGTTTTGAATGTACACGTTTCAAGTCAAATTAAATTGTCGGAGCACAACATCAAGCGGAGCATCCCTAGCTGAACGTCTCAAGCGGCTAAATTTAAGTACTACAGAGTATATTAGTAAGCGCTTTTATTATCATATTCAGAATTACTGCCTGTATCTGAGCTTTAAGGAACTACTATCCGAATGTTTTAAGGAAGTAAACGGAAATACACTTGCTCAGCCTTGGGCCTAATGTGACATACTATTTTGCACTTCGCATAAAGCTAAACTAGCTCCTTATGCTTAGGCACAGCATACGTGTCTTTAGAATCTCTTGCACGCCAAATACAGAGCATCCGGTTTGTGGCCTTCGCGAGGATGTTGTTGATGTAAGTTGTTAAGGACATTGAAAACTTCTAATGTTTGAACCATAGAATTTCTTACAATTACCCAGTGGGGAAACTGGCTTTGCGACGCTGTTGCATATACGGGAATGCTGGGATGTGTCGGATTCGAATTGCCATCGTTCACGAAGAGCCTTGACACCGCGTAGACGCGTGTCACTTGAAGCTTTCCTTGTGTCACGATGGTTAATTTTGTACTGAAGCAGCACGTAATGGACCTTTTTTTTAGCATTAGAAAGAGTCAAGTTTTATTTAACTTTGAGAACTTTGAGAAAGTGCTAGAGATAGCCAAGAAAAGGGCATTTTTCGTATAGTTTTCTGGATATAGCCAGCACTTAGCCAGGACCAGATTAAAGAGTGCATGATGGCACAGAGCCCCTTAGGAAACTCGCATAGACAGTGGCGCCAGATTTTTCTCTAGGTATTATTGTGAGAAACTCTATGGTTTGAACATTTACGTTTATTGAGTGTTTCAGAGTATGTCAATGCAACCTGAAAGGCAAACGTGTGTTTCGTAACCCCTGCACACTCTAAGTAAAAACGAGCCATTTTACTCTTTTTGGTGAGTCCTGACTTGTCGCATATATAACTCCCTTTCAAGATACACAATAACTCTCTTTCATAGATCATTAGACTCTCTTGCTTAGGAGAGTCCTGGTAGCCGCTATTCTCCGAAAGAGAGTTAACGTATATTTTTTAAAAAGAGTTATATATGTGACAAGTCAGGAGACACCAAGAAGAGTAACAGGGCCTCTCTCTCTCTCTCTCTCTCTCTTCTTTTTTTTTTTTTTAGAGTATAGGCTACAGCACTATGGTGATCTTAGAAGCGTCTGTATACTTTGCTACTTCCACACAGCAGTCTACTCGGATTCTTCTCTCCCTCTTGACCTTTCAGCTTCTCCCGCAGAGGACATTCCCCGCAATCTTTGAAAATAATGTTGCTGATAAAGCCCACAACACACTGGCATTACCATGTAGATTGTCACATCTAAGTGAAGCCCGCGGCCTGTTTCTTATATATCCTCATTTTGCAAAAATCTCTCTAAGAGGCCCCATTTGCAGAACAAACGCGTTCAATATCGGCTGATGCCTCTCTTCATTCGGAATAAATATTGCGGGTATTTTCGTTACACTAGTGCGATGTTTGTAACGCGCCCGAATATATTTTTTTTCTTCGATGCAACAATAAAGATCAGCTTACATATATAAAGGTCATACAGTAAGGGAACACCATTTTTTCTTTCTTGCTCGTCCCCTGGCTTGGATGTTTCCTTTTCCTCCCTCAACCTCTCCTCTTAATGGCCTCCCTTCAATGCGTCCCTTCTATGCGAGCAACAGCGCTGAAAAACGACGCCGAGGCGCAGACAGCAGGCTCACGAAGCAAAATCAACACTTGACTCATCGAGCTGCTTCGAACGCTAATCACATTTGCATTCAAAGCTCTCCCTCGCGCGTTCCGAGACACAAGTAAAACACACTCGGCGGCACGCGAACAAGCCGGCACGCGAAGCGCGTTGCACGCCGCGCATTCCTGGTCGAATCGACGCGTGCTCTCGCGCGTGGGGCATACCAAAGACAAAAAAAAAGGAGGGGGTGAAAAAGACAGAAAATAAACGTCATCAAGAACAGGAAAAAAAATGGCCTCGAGCGCGCGCTCATTCCCGAGCGAGGAATTTAAAAGAAGAAATGTGGGGCGACGCTAAGAGCAGAGACGCGAGTAGACGAGGCACATCTCTGTTTAGACAAGGCGGAAATTTGATTCGAGACACGGGCTGGGCGCACAGCAGCTCAGTGCGGGGTGACGGCGAAGACAGATGCAGCGCGCGCCGCCGACTCGCAGATCGAGAGATCGTCGCGCACACACCGTCCAGGCTCGGCGGAAGGAAAGGCCGCGCCGCGGGCGTACAAAGCAGAGCGGGAACACGCACTCGCGTGCTCGCGCCGGGGTAAAACAAATACGAGCCACGGCCGCGCAAGAGGAGGCGAGATTTAAAGCGCTCATGCCACGGGGGACAAGAACAAGCGGCGGAGTACACGCGGGGACGTCAATAAACAGAATGGAAAGGGTTCCACGGGCAAGAAGGTCACGAGGGGTGTCTTTGACCAGCTAATCCGGTTTCCACTCAAGAGCAAAAGTCCGAGACCCCCCCTTGTGCGCTGCGAGAGAAATGAGAAAGAAATAAAAACAGCGCTAAGACTAAGAATGGAGGAAGGGGCGTCAATATTTGGCTACCGTGACCGGAGACCGCTTCTGGCTGGGAAGCGAGGAGCCGGCCTAATAACGAGACGCGCCCCTCCTGAGGGTGTGCCGAGAAGGTCTGCTGCAGGCGCAAGAAGTGCCGCACACCGGCAGTCGCCGACGAGAGCGGGGAACAAGCAAAAGCGCCAAAATGATCCCCCCGGCCAAAGAAGGGCGGCTCGCGGGGCCGACCGACGGAGCCCGCTGCTCATTTCGGTGCTGCTCATTTCGGACAAATGTACATACGCTCTCTCGTCTTCGGTTCCGTACCGCGACGAGTGCGCGACTCCTAAAGATATCAGCGCTCTTCATTATTTCCGGCTGAAAACAAACAAACTCAACGTAAACCGAGCACGCCTTCTTTCTCGCCCGCGCTCCCTTTATAGGCGCTTCGACGGACTCCTCTTTTTTTTTTTTTTTTTCCAGGCTGGCAAACGTTACCGTCGCTACACTCTACGTCGAAGAAATTTTGCATTCCTCTTTGGCGACAAAAACTCTGAGTACCCGCCGCTAATGAAAAGTCATCAGATACCTCACGAACGGGTCGTAATGAAACCGAGCCCGAACGCCCCGCCAAGGCTCGGGCGCTGGGAGCAATGAAGCTGGCAGAAAGAAGGCAGAAATATATAAGCGCGGGTAGTTAATAGTCGTCGCAGACTTCGCGTTTGTGCCTCGATTAAGCTCCCAATAGCGCGTATTCTATTTTCAGCGGAGACAAAAATGAGCCTAGCGCTAACGCAGTTTCCTCGGGCGCTCCGCACGTTCGGGAAGAAATATGCCGCGATAGTCTCGCTTGAAACGCTTGAGCCGATTACGTCCAGGCATTCTATATTGGCGCGATAACCAATTACGCTTCCGTGGAACAGTAAGAATGTATACATGACGCAAAATGTTGTTGTTGTTGTTGTTGTTGTTGTTGTTGTTGTTGTTGTTGTTGTTGTTGTTGTTGTTGTTGTTGTTGTTGTTGTTGTTGTTGTTGTTGTTGTTGTTGTTGTTGTTGTTGTTGTTGTTGTTGTTGTTGTTGTTGTTGTTGTTGTTGTAAGCACTTTAAGTATTTTTACCCCCTCTGTCAACCATGACCAAAACAGTGACGTTACTTTCCAGCGAAAACAAATTAGATTTTGAATGTGTCACCGAGAGCATGAAGTTCGTGCTCGTGCAAGATATACATATTCGTACACACAGAAGCGCGTACATCAAATGACAGCTCGAGTGCGAGCTTTCTATATTCCTGCGCATTAAGTAGGCAAAAGTTGCCGGCTAGCCCATAAGAGATAGTCAACAATAAAAGAGCCCTCTCCCGCCTCCCCCACTCATTCGAGTATCACGAGCCACCAAACATCCTCCAAAAGCAACCGCATTTGGCATTAGATGACATATTATGAGTCTAAAGAAGTGACAACTTGATGTTGTTTTCACGTAGATGATGCCATGAAACATTATATTATGGACACATTACTATCGCTTCTCTTTCTGATTATTAGAGCTGTTTTCAATGACTACCAAGCCACGTTGCAACCTTAAAAAAATGAGGCGGAAGGCAAATTCGCTACTGCATCACGCACCATAACCGCACATTGACACCCTTGACATTTTTACAGCGAATATATATACATCTAGGTCATTCGTAACGCCGCGAACAGTTACCTATTCAACAGAAAACCCCAAACAGGTATGTGCCACAGAACTTGGACAAACCCTACTGCTCACCACTGGTCCACTAAAAATAAACAGTAAATAAAAAATATGAACAAAATAACTAATTATTAACAAATAACTAAGTAAATAAATAAATGTATAAACGAGAGACGCTTAGAATATTGATGAAAGAAAAGCACAGGTGATATTGATAGAACAGGAGTCGTTAAAGGCTTAAATAACAGTACATTACAAAAATGGAAGCTTGCATTTAAAAAAAAATATTAAAAGGGATATCAGGGAGAGTTCACGTCATGTTCACCTCCTTACGAAGCATCCGCACAATACTCCCCAGTTAAAGAACCAAAATAGGGCGCCTGTGACCACACCGACGAATTGCGGAAAAAAAGACAAACAGGCAGCCTTTGTTCAAAGCAAAAACAGGAGGGAGGCTGTTTGGGGCTTTTTTCATCATTTTTATTTTATTTCCCTAACGTTAATATCTTCTCCCTCCGTGACTATGCGTGCACGCGGTCATTGATATGCTTTCTCGCTCGCGCTTTATAGAGATTGCGTTTCTGTATAGCTTCCTGCCTTTCTATCTACATTTTAGTTTCTCTTTCTGCCCATCTCTATATATGCTCGTGGAGGTGTTTGTGTGTCGCAAAAGCAAACGAATGTAAAGGCATCGCGGTAATTAGATTTCGTGGGCGGAAGAGGAACTGAAAGCAGGACGGATGTAGCCATCCGATTCGCGGCGGAGAATGAGAAATTCGCGAACACAAAGCTACGTGCCGACCACGTTTAATGATCCGAATTTTCCCGGTCCCAGCGGCGTGCCGACAGGTGTAAGGAACGACACGTCGATAAGCCCAGGAGCCGTAGATTCGGATCCCGCCGCCCCCTCCTCGCCACGTTAGCCCAACGCGGACAACCCCACCGCATCGGCTGCTCGAACGAAACCGTCGAGCTCGGGGGGTCGCCCACCCAGCAAGCCTCCTTGCACCGGGAGAGAAGCACTGCCTAGACTCTGTTCCCGCCTATTGCGTGAGATTCGAAAATACAACGGAGTGGTCTTAAGAACGAAACGAGAGATCCCTCCTGGGTTGGCGTATCTCATAAAAGAGGACATTGCCTCCTTTCTTTCTTCTTTTTCTTTTTTCTTTCTTTTTTGGACGACGACTTTTTTTGTCCCCTTCATTGCATGTTTCGCGCCGATTAATACTGGTGTCCGAAGCTTTCGAGACACAGCAGCTGCAAAAAAGAAAAAAACAATGAAGAAGTATAGCTGAATTCCCCTTGGGCCGAGAATCGCCGCCTGGAAAATGAGTGTTCACACACCATATAGCTAACCTCTCGATACCTTGTTGCAACTAAATTCCGCTTTGGTTTTTCAAGCGTGGCTGAGTTATTCCGCGAGAACTGTGAGCACTTGTAAGTGTATTCCGTATCCCAAGAAATGGAATAAATATTTTCTATGGCGATCAGAGGGACTGACTTGGAAAGCTTCTGTCTTTTTTATTATTATTTTTTGTAACCAGCTTATAGCTCCACTTTCCGTTGCACTTCGTTCATATAATGGTGATCACTGTTTCTTATTTTAACAATTTCTATATGCAATTAATGTTTTTGCGTCTTCTTAACCTGCTGAAGCTTGTCACAAGCTTCGCTTGGTCATTGAGCTTTCAAACAGACTCAGACTTTCGAATTAAAGATTTAGAGAGAAAGAGCAGATGCAAGAAAGAAGGAAAAAAAAAAGATGGCGGCACCTTGCATACATATACGCAGAACAGAACATTATGATATAATGAACATGACATGTAATAACCAGGTGTGTGTGTAGGTGGTTGGGGGGGGGGGGGGGGGAGAGAGAGAGAGAAAACAATCTGGTCGACGAGCAACAGTGGCGTGTTGGCAATTTCTCTATCACAAGTGCATGAAAACAATAGTGTTCGCGAGCAGCATGCAAAGCGATGAAACGTGAAATGTGATGAGAAGACGAAGAAAATTCTCCTTCGACAGCGTGGTACAATATACGGTGGAAGTCAACGGTGAAACTGAAAGTATCCCTGCAGTCCATGTCTCAGTAAGGCTTCTTATCCGATCAACTATCTGTGACTAACATTAAGTACCGTCCAGTCGCTGGCGACTCCTGGTGACTCTATGAGCATGTGAGCACCAGTGAGACCTATTTAACACGAGTTCCTTAAGCTCATCTGGACGCTTCTTTGTGGTTACTCCAGAAAAACATGTAACCGTCTTTAGTATGAGCGGGCTTGTTTTCTCTTAACTTCCACTGTAGCTGACATTAATTTTCGCTCCATTGAACGGACAGCTCGCATGATATGACCAAACAAGAAAGCTTTACTTTCATCGCATTTGCTTCAAAATAACATTCAGGATTGGTCTCCCTTTTAACCGAGATTTCTGTTCGTTTGGCAGTTCATGCGCTCCTCAAACATCTAAGCCAGCACCACATTTCATAAGAATCTAACATTTTTTTTCTTTGATATTTCAACAAGGTCCACAACTTGCACCCGTACATTACCACGAGAAAGACCAGGGCGAGTTACCGGACGAATTTTATTTTTGAGGTTGACATCCTCGTTTTTCAGAATTTTTGAAAATCCACCCATTGCTCTCTTTGCTAACGCTATTCTTCACTGTTGTGCTCGTGTGGAGCTATTTATCTGCGTATTTTCCGGAACCTAGGAAAATGGAGCGTTCTGTGACAGCTATTGCGACGTTACGTATCAGAATAGTCCGAGCCTCGCCTATTGTCATAACTTTAGTCTTCTTTTACGTTTAGAAAAATATCGGACTTCTCGCTTTCTTCTCTTTCATTCAGAATGAGGGCTTCGAAGTTCTGTATGCTTCCCGCAACTATAATGCAATGTCGCCTGTATATCGTAATTTGGTTACCTTTCTTCCTGAAAGTTTTCACTTCTATTTCCCTGTTTTCCAGATCACAGTTCAGTTACATGTTCAGAGTACATGTTCAGTTTATAAGGTTTAATAGGTACAGAGAAAGAATGCCACCCGGCTTGGCTCATATTTGAACCTGAAACCAATCTGTGTTACCAACATTTGTGCATAACGTATAAAGGCAATGGCAGATTTTTATTTTGTTGTCGTTAAAAGGGAACTGAAAACAAATTTTCACTTAATAATCAACTTTCCGAAATTAATTCTCAACTGGTTCGTCCTGAATTACAGAATCGTTTGACTCAAATGCTTACAATATGAGCAACGAAATTGTTAGCTGCTACAAATATCGAACCAGTTGGTGCCCACATAAAGTTACGTTTTTTTTTTTTAACGTTTTTTGTCACGTCTATTCTTTTGATGGGGGTGATCGCTTGTCTTTGAATATCTGCAGACTTTTTAAGAAAATAAGGCGACAAAACATCTCTCCCTCTCTTTTTTCGTAGCTGCTGAAAAAGATACAGAAACAGTTACGTCCGGCTGCGCTTACCCTCATAAAAAGGTTTCATGTTTAAACTTTACAAACTTTATGCATGGTTCGTGCTCCGGGAATGAAGCTTTCAGGCACGTGTCAGGCAGAGCAGGAAGTTTCAGAAGTTCGAAAGCTATTACGCAACAAAAAAGGCAACAAAATCGCATTCAAATCAATATAACGAAGAATAAGTAATAAATGCGCAGCCGTAACTGCAAACAGAATAAAAAATGATGCACTTTTTTTTATTGCAGAGCTATATCATTCACTTAAGATTAGGCTGTAATGAAAATTCACGCATACCCTTTGCCGAGCTTTCACGAACGTGCGCTGCATTTCTAATCAATTGGTACTAAAAGAGAATTGAAATGCATAAAACCCAGGCAGTTTGTTAATGCGAAAAGGGGCCCGGCTTCCTCGTCTGGGCCCCTTATATGTATACACCGACATATTTTTTTTTCTTCTTATTTCGGCACCCTAACTATGTCAGGCTGCCGCACGCGACAGTAAGCACGGCTGGCTCATCTTGTCTGAGGCATCGCTCGAATGTCGTCTCCCCGTTCATTCAGACGGTGCTGGGAATGGGAGGGCTGTTACTTTGTGCGAAGAGCAAGCGTAAAAGGATGGCACCATTTCACAGTCGACTGCAATGAAGAAATGCGCAACCACGGTGCTAATTTGCATCTGCCCTGCGGGCTGAATCAGTAGTGGCGCGGCATAATATGCAAAGAGGAAGAGCCGGGGTACATGCGAGACTCGGGGTGCTTGGGAAAACATACGCACCGTATGTATTCCCGGGCCCCAATGTTTCGGTTTCACACACTGAGTGCAACCAGTGCGAAAACATAGATATGCTCATCATACCAGCTACTTTTTTTTTCGTCTTGCATATTGCCATATAATACATCCCTGATCCATTCGCTGAAATGAGCCCATCATACTGTAAAAAGATATTGCCTTAATAAAGAGGACGCCAAGGTCGTCTTCAAGAAATCAAGGGTAACACGTCCGCATTCTATTATGCCGTTTACGGTCATGTAAATATATCAAAGGCTTACAGGTAATATTAATGATCATTCAGGGAGATAGAAGTCACATATAAGCGGCAACCTCAATAGACAAACGAGTGCATTCGGGGAAAAAATATTTATTAAACTCGTCCGTGCGCGAGATCAATTCGCAGGGTAATACCTCATGCAGCCTTTCCCAAAAGGTTGTCACTCGATGTGAACTCAAAGTGGCCTGTATTTTCACGTAATTAAAGAATTTCAGGTGAACGTGAGGACGTTCTACGCGTGATGGGCGGAGCGCTTTCGAGAGTTCGCCGCGCTGCAGGGCCTTAATAATAATATCTGGAGTTTTACGTCCCAAAACCACGATATGATTATGAGAGACGCGTGGAGGGCTCCGGAAATTTCGACCATCTGGTGTTCTTTAACGTGCACTGGCATCGCACAGTACATGGGCCTCTAGCATTTCGCCTCCATCGAAATTCGACCCCCGCGACCGGGATCGAACCCGCGACCTTCGGGTCAGCAGCCGAGCACTGCAGGGCCTTAGTAGAGAGAACAAACGCATTTACGTGTGCGCCATGCTGCCCAACCAGAACGTTACGGAAGGGCCGAAAACATCAACGTCTGTGACACCATTTCCATGTGAAAACGCACAATGCAAATGAGCCAAGTGTTGGGCCAGCCCAACGTCAAAGTACCATTACCTCTTGAGTACAAAAGTGAAAGAAGCGTGACATAAAATAACGCAGAAGAGTTGCCGAGTGTATGCACGCTAGAACTGGGAATATGGCGCAAGCACGCAAGGCGTGCAGCGCAGGGCATCCACTGCGCAGGCGCGTTATGCATCACGCAACGCAGAGCTCTTGCGCACGCTGACGTAAGCAATGCTTGGTGTATGTCCTAGTGTGATTCCTAAAGCAATAATTAGAAAACATTGGAGTGCAACTTCGTACCCCTGATTAACACGAGGAAAGGCAAAACCCTGTCTTGCTACCACCCCCACTGGTTTAGAGTAAAATAGGAGTGCCGGGTAACGCGCGTATTTGTGTAATTCGACTATAGTATATAGTTCGAAGGAAGCTGAGATTACGCTTGCCATAAACTTTTTCAGATTGAAGGATAATAGATAAGTTAGTTAAACAGTTTATCAGCGGTCATCATGAAGAAAAGAGCGCGAGGAACGCTGCTTCCTTGTGTTCTTGCTTCTGCAGCTTTCAAACACTTTTCTTCTCGGCCTTTTCACATTCGGCCACACAACATTGCCTCTCTATATAACTGAAACATGACAATGTTCTTTTTTGAACGCGGATGATGTAAAAGTAACAATTTATGCATTTTTTATTGCGATGAAAACTGTCCTTAAGGCATACTGTGCAGTAAGGTCTGCGTTGCGCACGAATTGAAGCAGTGCCTTGTGCATCGTGTATACAATGGGCATAGCTGGTCGTGGCACTGTAGAGGAGTTCGGCTTGCAGTAGCACACGGGAGCGTTCCAATTGGAGCAAGGCTGGCTATGTCTATATTCGGTTATATGCACTTACCTCCATCACTGGAACGGTGCAGTATGGACACGTAGTGCCCAGTGGTGAATGCGTCCAGTTCCACCTTGAGATCCCGCCCTCTCTTTCTTCTTTTTTTTTTTAATGCGGCCTCGAAAGAGCGGATACATTGTATGTATAGTTGGAGATTCGATTCGGTTTGAGTTACTCCAATATTAAAGTTTTAAAATCTCAATATACGTGCGCCTATGACACAGGCGTGCTCTTCAATCGTGCTTAACTATTAAGGCAAAAGCCCTAGATGCCTCATTAAACGCGAAAACTGACCGTCGGCGTCCCGCGGCGTCGGCTTCAACACGAGTGATGCAAAAAAATCATCATCAGATGACGACGTCACCATACGACGTCACCATGACGTCATATATCGCCAAAATTTGTGACGTCACCATGACGTCATTATGACGTCACATAACGTGACGTCACCTGATGACGTCATCACATGACACCGTTGCTTGGTCAAAGGTGGACCGATCATGGAGGCAGTGGAAAACCAGACGAGGTGCAGAGAGCTTGCAATGCCTCCGATCCTGGAGGCAGTACTGAACCATGTTAGGAGCAGAAAGCTTTTGGTGGGGGGCGGGGAAGGCTCAATACATCAACTGCGAAGAAAAAGAAGGTGGTGGCTTTCGCTTTCGAGTCGTCTTAGGCAAATGCACAAGGGACTCAGCGAGTTTCATTTTTATCAGCAGAAATAAGTGTGCATTGGGATTGAAGTTGGTTTAAGATAAGACAAAGAACACACAGAGGCCTAGGAATTCTGACTGCTGCATGACGTCATGTGCCCCTTCTTAATTTATTTCCTTCCTTTACGTTGGTCTTGCTTCACCAGTTTAGCACCGGGCATCGTGAATTGAACCACTGGGTTCCGTTCTTTTTCACCGCATTGAATGTATAGTGCTGCGCATAGGCATTCCTTTAATATATTACAGCGAACCAGTACACCTCTCGTTGGTCGGAAAATTTCATGGCGTCAGCACAAAACTCCCATAGCGCGTATGTGCCACAGAAATTGGGTGATTCGCACGACTCACCATAGACGCTCGCGTGCTCCCCAGCTAGCCGATTCGCGCGCTCCTTGCGTTTTCCCCTCAGACGCTGAAGAAGGAAATTCGGAGAGGTGGACAGACGAGCCGACGAACGCAGCGTAGCGAAGGAAAGAGCGAAACGAGAAAACGCGTGTAACTCCGCTAGCGTTTGCTGTAGACTCGTGTACAACTGCAATGCCGCAACTAAATTTCGACCTCTGGGTGGTTTAGGGACCCTTTAACAACTGAAGGCAAACGGCATGTCTTTCTTTGCAATCAGGCATACAGCATAGAGCTCAGTATTCGTTTCAATCAAGAAAACCACAAAACAAGCATCAAAACTGCATGATGAATGATAAGGCGCCAGTAAACGATGAGAACACCCTACCACGCGTTCCCGGTGAAGATTAGGTTGCAGCTGCTTTGTACTTCATACGAAAGGGGCTTCGAATGATGTCAGACGGCCCTTCCTTCTCCCCGCGTGTCTTTCCTGCTTCTGCTTTCATAAATAAAAGGGATACCCGTCTAGAAACTCATTCAGTTCAATCGAAGTCTGCCATGGGTAGACCACGGAAATTGAAGACACCTGAAGAACAGTGTGAACATGATGTTCCACGAAAGGAACAAATTCGTCTAGCTGAAAATGGTCGCGGTACCAATCACGGTGTACCACAGCGACAACAAATCGATTATGGCTACCATTACTCTAAGAAAATTCTCTCTCTCTCTCTCTCTCTCTCTCTATATATATATATATATATATATATATATATATATATATATATACACACGTGTGTGTGCTTTACCTGCCAGCTATTTAACCTGTCTCTCGGTGTTCTTCATTTTTATCGAATTAAGCTGTAGTAATACTAGACAATAGTTTGCGAATTACCCCCATACCTACCCTTAAGATGCAAGTAAGCTGCACACGGAAATCGGCAAAGTTGCTAGGTTAAATAGCTGACAGGTTATATATATATATATATATGTGTGTGTGTGTGTGTGTGTGTGTGTGTGTGTGTGTGTGTGTGTGTGTGTGTGTGTGTGTGTGTGTGTGTGTGTGTGTGTGTGTGTGTGTGTGTGTGTGTGTGTGTGTGTGTGTGTGTGTGTGTGTGTGTGTGTGTGTGTGTGTGTGTGTGTGTGTGTGTGTGTGTGTGTGTGTGTGTGTGTACGCCGCTCATGGCTCGTATATAATCGAGTGAAGTAAATAGAATAACCATCTTTGTATCACCTCACCTTCCTATTTCCTTTTTTCTCCTTCCCAGTTGCAATTCTGCGGACCGCTCCTGCTGCTTTTTCCCGCATCACAGGCGTACCGAACCGCGGATGAAACGCACCCGTGGCCTTAGCGGAATTCGTAAACAGGGCTCGTTCCGGCGGCCACCAGCGTCGCGGGTCATGTGCGCCCGATAAAAGGCCGAGTCCGCGGCGGCGCCGCCTCTTGCGCGGGTCGAGGTGAGCGTGACATCGCGCTGGCCTCGGCAACCCGCGAGGAGGCGTCCGGCAGGCGCGCTAGAGCGGGCCAAGACGCCTCATCACGGCTCGGTGGGTCGGCCGCCGCCACAATGGCCGGCAGCCGTCATAGAGCCCGAGCCATTGGCTCTCCGCCGCGGACGCGATAGCGGCGCTGGGCCACGGGGGAGCCCTTATCGGCTGCTGCGCGGCCGGCCAGGAAAAAAAGTTTGCCTCACTGGCGTCAGTCTGTCGGTGAACAAGGCCTCGCTTGCAAGCTTCAAAGCCTGTTTCGCCCGAGAAGAAAGCGACGAGCGCAGAAGTGCTTTTTGCGTGATTCTCCGGCATGTTTCTTCACCCCCTTGCAAGACTGTGCTTGTTTTACATATGTTGTTGTTTGTTTGCCTTATTCCCAATTGCAGTAGGCTTCCATGATATATATATATATATATATATATATATATATATATATATATATATATATATATATATATATATATATATATATATATGTGTGTGTGTGTGTGTGTGTGGTTTTTTCTTGTTTGTTTGCGAGCTGGTCATATAGTATCGCCTACAGCGCCCTGTTGCTGGGCGAACGCCTCCGTGAAGCTTAATTATTAAAGAAAATGCGCCGACCGCGGAATGACTGCACGCTCTTCTTGAACAGGTGGTTTCCGAATTGCACCCGGAAGCTTCATCTGGCTGCGCCACGTGATTCAAATCTACGGCACGTAGCATCGAAATGGTGCAAAATAAATGAAGGTATACACTGGCTTCTCGTTTCGACATGGCGTGCTCGTCGTCATAAGACACGTGAGGAAACGGCGGACGTGCATTACGTTCTTGTTAAGCGAACTTCATGACAACATGTCGACGCCCTTCAAATGCAACAGTTTAGCGTGGCCTCTGACATCGTGGCCCGTTTTTTTTCTTGCCACCTGGATTACTGATATACGGCCAAAAGCAATGTGACACTTGCGCACGAGCAGAAATATTTGGCAAAAATAAACACTTTAGCTAGGTTTTTTCACGTCAGAGAGACATGTTTAGTCGCGAGGAAACCAGAACACACACGGTGTCATCAATTTGACGGTATTCGATAACTGGCGCTAGACACACCTCTTTGCGAATTCATTGATGATGAAATATCCGGCGTGTGCTACGTACCAGGCCCTGATTTTGCGACATGCTCCATAATGACTATGGCGTTGTGCTGTTTAGTACACCTGGGCTCAAGAGACTGCCACAGAAAAAAAAGTAAAAAGAATAAAAGGCCAGTTTGCCGTACATTGTGTTCACTTTGACAGAAGCGGCCCGGGTGGTCAGAAATTCGGTCTGTATTCGGGAACCCTCCGCCATACTGCGTCCTTCATAGACCTCTGGCCAGCTCCCAGACGTTTTTTTTTTTTTTTTCCAGAGTTTATTTGCTTTATTAAAATGGCTAGACTTAGTATAGCAAAAAAGGGCATGTTTTCCGTCCATAACTTTGTAAGATATCTGCGTTGCATCTCACCTGAAATACATATGAAAAAATCCGTAAACAGGGGGTGGGTGCACGAGCCAACGTTTCGACAAGTGGACTTGTCTTCTTCAAGGCTCGTTAAAAAGAGGTCTGACCCGATGCGTGTTTCTGTATCTGTTTGTTTGCTAGCGTTCGCAGATGTCTCTGTTAGGGGAGTGCATGAACTTGTTGCCTCTGCTTGTTGTGTGGGTTCTGTTACTGGTGTTATTATCACGTCCACCATCTGAGTAGATGCTTCTTGTGTCTTAGCTACGGTGGGGCGTGAGTTGCAGCTTGTGCTTGTAGCATGTGGAGCGTGTTGTTCTGGTTTGTGGGACGGTCCATTAGATTGTGTCATTGGCTGCGTCTGTTTAAATTCATTCCTGATTCTGTACTTGATGTTCCTGCAAATTATATTGACGCCTGAAAAGTTAGGGTGTAGTCCGTCCCGAGCGAGCAAAATGTCAGGGTCCTGATGAATTTCCGCGTGATGGATGACATCAACGTTTTTGTGGGCGTGTTCAATGTCCAGAAGAAATTCGTTAACTTTACGTGATCCTCGTGCATGAGCTAGGAGTGTGCGTGATTGTGCAATGAGAGATCGGTGTTTGTTTGCGATCCTAGGCAGAACTGTTGTGAGGGTGAGTTTTGCGTCTGGTCTGTTGTTCTGCAAATCGTTTACCAGAGTCTTCAGGGCCTCCACAGTGACGTCGCCGTTGTTGTAAGTACAGTCGTTAGTGCCACAGTGAATGATGAAATGCGTTATGTTCTGTGGTGCAGCGGCGACAAAATCTTGAATGTCATGTGTCGTGGCTCCCCTTTTAAATCTAATGTGTGGTGCATGTTTCCCTCGTGGAAAGTGGTGGTGTATGTACTTGTGCTGACTGTCTCCAATTAAAGCTATGTGCGCTAAGAAAAGTAGAGGACACTCACCATGTTTCGTCATCTTCCGTCAAAGGAAATCCAAAAAACGGCAGGAAGTGGAAGGTGGAAGCTGCGACGAAAAAATCCGTAAACAGGGGGTGGGTGCTCGAGCCAACGTTTCGACAAGTGGACTTGTCTTCTTCAAGGCTCTTCAATCACGGAGCCTTGAAGAAGACAAGTCCACTTGTCGAAACGTCGGCTCGAGCACCCACCCCCTGTTTACGGATTTTTTCATCGCAGCTTCCATCTTCCACTTGCTGCCGTTTTCTGAAATACATAGTTTCTTCAAGAATGCTGCTATAGCGCTTTAAAGGCCAACTCCGGCGATTTTTTGGCCATGTCAAAGTAATGGTGCTTTTATGTTCCTGAGACGCTCCTGTTACGGGCCCGATAGCAGAAATACTCGGCAAATTGGAGAATAATTTTAAATAAGCAAAAAAGCACAACACCGAAACCGAAACCCAACCGAGTGTACTGTCTACGTATGACGTAGACGTTGTTACGAACGAACCGGAAGTCGTGCAAGGCATGCCGGTCACGCCGGCGCGGAGTATGAAAACTGTGACGGGACGACCAGCCGGGACGGGACAGCCGGGACGGGAACAGCCGGGACGACCAGCGAAGCGCCGGCCGAACCAACGCTTTCTGTCGCCTTGTGCACAGCACACGCTCGCTGTAGCGGCCTAAGCGCCGAAGTTAGCGGTGCCCTCGGCTGCGTCACTTCCGCCGCCTTGCCAACACTGACGTCAGAGACGCAATGTTGCCAATAATTGTGGGAGGCCAGGAGGGCGTTTGCAGACAATCTTTAAAATTCATTTGCAAACAATCTGCGCATGTCTCAAGCCTCTAATTTGGCATAAATGACGGAAACGTGCAAAGGAACGTACCCAGCGAATTTCACTGAGATCCATCGACCTCGAAAAATCGCCGGAGTTGGCCTTTAAGGCAATTTGTTTCCTCCCTGAGTAATACTGTGGAACTGTTTAGCCGATATCCGCATGACTGCGAGGGCAGTTACTGCTAGTAAGATATACCCACGCTGGTAAAATGTGAGATTATAACGAGGACTTTTTTTTTTACTGTGCTTGCAGTACATGCATGTGTGCAAACAGTATCTGTCAAGTTTTTAACGACTCTGAATACATGTTGCCAATGGTCTTGTAGCATGCGCGGAGTGTTTGAGTAAAATCTTTCCAGCGGTCATAAGAAACTGACATGCCGTCCGTGAGCTTTCGCCTTGCTCCACGGATTCTTGTCCGGTGACATGAGGAAAAAACATTTTGTTGCACGGCTCCCAAAGATGCACCCTCACGCTATTTGCATATTATAGGTTCGACTGATCAAAGCGAGTTAGCAAAAGCATAAAAACTAGTTAAATCACCGGCAAAGTATCGAATAACAGATTTTCTTAGATTAGCTATAGTATGCATGACCTGGAAGATGCGTATAAATATTTTCGTTCATTATTATCAAGAATTCCAGGGCACTCTGAATTTGATTCCACAACAGCAGGCTAGCCCCGCGCAAGTATTTCGACAAAGGTGTCTGCGGACGGTGTCTGCGGACGGCGTCTGTGCTGGCTGTAACAAAGAATCGCGGAAACCAATGTCAAAGCGTGCCGTCAACTCTTTCAAATCTACCCATAACAGCCAGCATTAGGCCATTCAGTAACTGAACTGGCTATTTAAGACCGTCTGGCGGCTGCAGCGACAGAGCGCACCTCAGTCGCGAGGAGGGAGGAGGGGCGGCTCCTCAACGTCGTTGTCGAGTGGGCGACGGCGGTGCATCGGCAGCAGCGAGCGCTTTTTCGGCGCGTCCCGATTCCGTGTCCTTGGCAGGCGCTGTGCGCGCGCTCCGTTTTCATTCCGGCGCTTCGCAACCCCGCCTTCTTCGCGAGAAAATTCGATTTCCAGCGTCCCGACTTCGATCAGAC
Organism: Rhipicephalus sanguineus; assembly: GCF_013339695.2. Lineage (NCBI taxonomy): Eukaryota > Metazoa > Arthropoda > Arachnida > Ixodida > Ixodidae > Rhipicephalus > Rhipicephalus sanguineus. Next base: position 255,483,609 of record NC_051176.1, read on the forward strand.
CGCTTGAATAATGGGAAGCAACGACCAGGCCGCGCCAAGCAGCACACTGTTGCAGAGCAACATGTCAAGTGTGAGAGCGCAGAAGCGGAGAAAAGGAAAGAGAGGAAGGAGAGGAGCATGGGGCGGGGGGGGGGGGGTATCGCGAAAAAAAAGGGCAGCTTTCGCCGAGTCTCAATTCAAGGCACTCTGCTTACGAGACGCCGACAGTGCGAGGCGTGCCCTGCTTCCAGAAAAGACGTGGACGACGCGCGTGCCACACGACTGCGCCACTGATCTGAGGAACGCCAATGCGCGTGTCTGCAGCAAAGCGTGCGGGACGGAATCAGGACGGAAGATGGGGGAAAACCAAGGGCGGCCGCCGGAAGCGGCGACTCGGCGAATCCGGCTACCCTTGCCGCCTGTGTACGAGGCGCTCGTTTCAGTTGCCCACAAATTGAGCTCGACGCAAATGCCCCTTGCGCGGGCTTGAAGTCTGGAGAGCGGGCGACGCATGAATTTTGAAAAAGTTGCCGGCTTGGCTTCCGCCTTGTAGCAGCGAGAGCAAAGAATGCGGGCCCGCGCAGTCATCAATAATATCACCGTAAAGAACAATCCAAGTTCTAATAGCGCTTTTTTTTCTTCTCTTCGTATAAAGGAGGCCAAGTGAGATTACCCGGTGAAAAATGGAATGGACTACTCGCAAATCTTTATTTAGTAAAGAAATTGCATAATAGATGGTTATGTCGATCTGTCTGCGCACAGAATATGCGTGCCGACAACAAATATGTGCTTCCGCTAACCGAACCAAAAAAAAAAATACGCCACATTTTATATCAGCTCGGTGTCTGTGTGTGCGTGCGCTTGTGTGTGTGTGTGTGTGTGTGTGTGTGTGTGTGTGTGTGTGTGTGTGTGTGTGTGTGTGTGTGTGTGTGTGTGTGTGTGTGTGTGTGTGTGTGTGTGTGTGTGTGTGTGTGTGTGTGTGTGTGTGTGTGTGTGTGTGTGTGTGTGTGGTGTGTGTGTGTGTGTGTGTGTGTGGTGTGTGTGTGTGTGTGTGTGTGTGTGTGTGTGTGTGTGTGTGTGTGTGTGTGTGTGTGTGTGTGTGTGTGTGTGTGTGTGTGTGTGTGTGTGTGTGTGTGTGTGTGTGTGTGTGTGTGTGTGTGTGTTTGTGTGTGTGTGTGTGTGTGTGTGTAAGCTCAGAATATATCTTTTTTGTTCATACCAACCGCTTAACGAAACTAAATCAGAACTATGAAATCGCCACCCTTGATTATAATGGGCGCGGTGTAACCACACTTTGATCGCTCGTCTCATAGTACCTCTCATACCGTGTACCTAACAAACGATTTGGAGCCATTCGTAATTCCGCCCTCTTCTCTCGTTCTCTCTTTCGACCCTTGTTTGGCGAGACAATGGATGTTCTCCTCTCGTGTAGAAAGCGAAAGGGAAATCGTATAAAGAAGAAAGAGAACGAGATGAAACGACGTACGGTGGTCCCGTTTCAGAGGGTGGAGTGGCACAGAAGGTCGTTAATGATTCAAGCCGATAATCTGCATAATTTTTTCCCGTCTCCTCTCGCACGCGAGTATCCTGATTACAAGATGATGAATCGTTGGCCGGACATTAATAACAAATCAAGCGGTAAAAGATCAAAGCCCAAAGCCACTGCGATTGGGCGAAAAAAAAAAGAGAAAAACAGCAAACGCTTTCGACCTCTGAACTTCTGTTGGCGGCCAGTGAAGGAAATCACGGAAGGCAGACAACGCTAAATTGTGGTAGAGTAACCTTAACTTTGTCTAGTACGTTGTTATTGGTCTTCTTCACGGAGTATTGTGAAACGCAATAACAGTTGCTCCTGTAAGCATGCTCTGTTTGCTAACAAGTATGTCTAACAGAAAAGCACGCTTTACAAAATTTTAGCAAACTGTAGGGGGTCCGTGAGGGGGAAAAAAAAGAGGTTTCTTAAAAAGAGGTCATTTTTTAACTTGCCGCAAAAAAATGAAAAAAGTTTGTTATACATTAGAGTAAAATACAACTTAGAACCTTGATTTTTATGCGTTCTGTGCCTAATTTTGATAAATAGGTTGGTTGAAATAAGTCAAAATTGTTCAAAATGAATCAAGCAATCGCTTCAAATTTTTTATAGGAAAGTAAAATCTACGTTTCGGGAGCACTACGCGTGCCTTATTAGCATTGAATAAGAGCGCGATGGGGGCGTTTAATTACGGTCTAGGTGCCGCAGGGCGCGTTTGTTTATTTCGGGTAGATTACCACGTGTACGGTCAATCCATGTTTTGCCTATTGGATGTTTAAAAATTCCAGGGCTAGACATGAAGACAGGCGCTTCACTGTTGCAGTTAAAGCACAAGCGTCCCAATTAATCACGTGGTTTGTAGACAAGTAATGATCCACCTTCTTCTCTGTGTTTCCTCTCTGTTTTCTAATGAGTCTCGGGATCTTGACGTATTCGTTAGACCATGAAAAGGCCCAGTATGGTCCTAAGATCTGTGACCATTATCGTATATATGGCAGCGACGGCGCCGCAGTTGTAAATTGCGTTTCGCGCCCGCCACCAGGAGCGCCGCTTTCGCTAAAGATACGCGCTGCTGGCTACGACAAACCGCATTAATTTCGTTTGCGCAGGCTCTGTTTACGTGTAAAAAAATAGCGCAGCTTGCACTGGAGGCGCAATGCTAAAGAGGCAACGGAGCTGATGGTCACCTATGCAGTCCTGGCTTTTGCTGTTTTGCCAAGTTTTACAAATTTTCTCTTTCTTTATTATTCTCTCTTCTCCCTGTTTTTTTTTCTTCTTTATTTCTCTGTTTATTTCTATTTATTTCTCTCTCTCTCTCTTAATCTATTTCTTCCTCTTTCCATCTTTCTTCCTCTTTCATCCATTTCTTTCTTTCTCTCTCTGGATGTTTCTTTTTCTCTATTTTTTTCTCTCTTTTTCTTTCTCTCTTTTTCTCTCTTTCTCATTCTTTCTATGCTATGCTTTACTCTCTTCCCTCCTTCTTTCCTTCCTACTCACCATCACATCTCTCCTCCTCACGCTAACTTCCATTTTCCAACCCCTTCCTACACTACAATATACCAGGCTATGCTACACTCTGCTAGCGTGCCTGGATAGCCGAGTGGTCAGTACGCTCCTCCCTTCGGATCGATAGTACACGGGTTCGAATCCCACCACGTGAAGGATATTTTTTCGCCAAGAATTTCTCTGTTTCTCTTTCTGTATATCTTTCTTTCTCTCTCTCTCTGTACTCGTCCTCTCACCCACCAGGGTTATTACAGGCCACGCCGTAGTGGAATTTGCCCAAATTCTGCGGCACATACCCGTTCATGAAGATGATCTCGGAGCGAAGAAGATGAAGAGGAGGATGTAGAGAGCGCGTGCCGGTTCGCGATGATGAACATTTCTGTTTCTGACAGGCAAATTACGGCGAGCTTGAACAGCTTCCGTGTTTTAAAAAAAGAACCAAAATTAAGCGACTTATAACGTTGCGAATACGGAGTCAAACAAAGCAGTAGCGAGGAGAGACAAGTGGAATCCGTAATCGATCTATTTTTTGGCAGTGTTATTTCAGCTTCGCGACAGCCTTTCGGTTATCGTTTTTATTGGAAGTGTCCTGGCATGACATATACCCGCATTTTCGGTGCTCAGTGACGACGCAAGCGAAACCGAGAACATCCCGAGAATAAATTTCCAGGTAAAATACGATGTTCATTGATTGTAGCTTTAGCTTCACTTCGTAGAGGCTATTGTGTGCAATTTCTGTTTCTTTGATAGCGGCGCCGTTGCATTATAGTGAGCATCCCCGCGTGTTTTTGACGCGCTAATATTATTCGAACAATGTTTACTTTAACAACGGAAACCACGCTGGTTCACATTGTGCAAGGAAGGTTCGAACGCTTCGCCAACACGATGACGCAAGCAAGATCCCAGGCGCTCACACAGCCAGACAAGGATCAACATACAGAAAGCCCTGGTACAGACCAATACTTTATTGGTGGTTGTACTGCTACATGCTAGTCATATTTCCGGCTTTACGGACCTGTCAGTAATGATTTAAGCGTATAATAGATTATGTGTAGCTTTTATAGAGGATCACGTGCTCCATATTTTGCACGCAACGCAATGACAGGTATTCCTTTTTTTTATGTTCCACGTCTTCTGAATGCATGAACGTCGATACCAAACACCTGCGCAATGAACATTACTAGTGTTATTACACAAAGCTCGTAAATATATTTCTAACACAGAGCTTGTGCGACACGAAACGGTCTAGGCAACACGTTAGGGCAGTTTTTTTTTTTTTTTATGCTTGCGATATATGTAAGACCGCAGTATTCGAGGTTGCTACCGTCCCTTTACCACACAATTGATACTTGTCAAGCGCTCCGAACATAGGTTTAATATTAGTCGAAGTAAAGATAAGGTTCAATAATTATCGAAGTAGACATCGTTATTACAAATATCGACGTGGAATAGTGTAAACGCGCGGAATGGTTACGTTTCGATGAACTATAGCTGCTCTTCGCAGATAATTATTAACGACGCTTTGCCGTACAACATTCGACAACGCGGCCGGAAACTCGAAGAGGAACTGAAACCGAAAGGAGGCCACTCACCGCGGCTTTCGTGAATGTCACATTAAGACAGTTGCACAGAATTCACGCCTGCGGTAACCGCGACACATCCTCATCATTCTCAGCCTACTTTTTTTATGTCCACTGTAGGACGAAGACCTCTTCCACTGATCTCCAGTTTGGCCTACCTTGTGCAAGCCGGTCCTACTTTATTCCCGCGAACTTCTTAATTCCGTCACTCCATCTAACTCGCTGCCGTCGTTTGGTTTTTTGTCCCCTTCGATTGGTATTCATTCTGCTGCTCTAAGTGACCACCGGTCGTCGGTCCTACGCATAGCGTGGCGGGCCTAGGTAGTATTTCTTTCGCTTAATATCAGCTGGAATATCAGCTACCCCTTTTTTGTTTTCTGACCCATTAAGCCGTCTTCCGATCTCCTAATGTTACGCCCATTGTTCTCCATTCCATTTCACGCTGCGTAGTCCTTAATTTTTTCAGCAGTCCCTTTTTTAACCTCTAAGTTTCAGCCCTATATGTTGGAACTGACAGTACGCAACGATTATACACTTTTTTTTAGGGACAGCGGCAAATTGTCTGTCACGTTCTGGGAATGTCGGCTCAATGCGCTCCAGCCTATCCCTATCCTTCGGTGAATTTCCTTTTCATGAGTACGGTCCGTTGTTAGTATTTGGCCTCGGTATACATAGACTCCAAGGGCTGATTGCCAATCGTGAACTATTTTTCTTTCGGCAGGCAATTAATCATTATATTTGCCTTCAGCATATATACAATCAGTTTTCACACCTACTTTTATGCTTTCTCTCTTCAAAACCTCTATCTTTTTTAATTTTTTTATTTTTTGCAGTTCGTCGCATTCATTACTGAAGAGCACTACGTACTCTGCAAATCTTAGCTTGCTAATATACTCTTTGTTAATCTTCATTCCTGTTTCTTCCCAGTCCTGTCGTTCAAGTACTTCTAGGCATGCACTCAACAGCGTTGTATGCTTCACTGATGCCTTTGTCGAACGCAATTTTATTGATTTTCTTGTGGAAAAGCAGGGTAGCTCTGAAGCCTTTGTAGATGTTAGCTAGAGTATTTACATATGTTTCAAGTACTCCTTGGCATGGTTACGTAATACGTCCAAGACCGCTGGTATCTCTACTTAGTCGAATGCCTTTTCGTAATCTATGAAATCTGTATAAAGAGGTTTGTTGCACTTAGCATATTCTGTCATTACCTGATTGATCACGTGGCTGTGATCAGTTGCACAGTAAGCCTTTCTGAAACCGACTCGCTCTCTACGTTCGTTAAAGTGTAGTGTTTCTCTCATTCTGTTTGAAATTACCTTCGTAAATATTTTGTATAATACTGAAAGTAGGCTGTAATTCTTCAAGTCTTTAAGATCTCCCTTCTTGAGTATGAATATAATGTTGGCATTTCCCCCGCTCATTGGCGCACTGAACACTAGAGGCTGCATGAGCGCTACAGTATATGGCAGTGCTCTGCGCCCTTTTTCTTTTTTTTTTTTTAAACAGCGACTGCGCCTCAACAGCAGCCGTGTAGCGAACAGCAAAAACACCAAACAGAAAGTGGCACTTGCTCTTTTAATTTCCTGGATTCATAGGCTACACTTAAGACGCCATCAGGACTTATATTTACTATATAGGATATTAAAAAAGTCATTGACAATAAGCAATATTACGTGAATTTATGTGTATAGCCGACACCTCGCGGCTTCCCTCTAACTCTCCTATTTTATGCTTTGGGTTAAAATTTGTCCGCGGACGCGTTGCAAGCACGATTTCCACGGCAGCATGTAAATCGGCTCGTGTTATGACACACGAACTAACCACGAAGCTACGCTACAAAATCTGGCGCGAGTACCGGCAGGAACATGAAAAGGATAATGTCCGGGTGGGGTTCGAGGCAGAAAGACATACGTATACGACGCAAAAGAAAAAGAAAGAAAAAAAAGCGAATGCGCCCACATCGAAGCGAAATTGAATTTGAATCCAATTGTAAATGTGCGCGGAGCTATGGAGGCGACACAGCAACCGAGCGAAGCTTAAAGTTGCCGAGCGCAATAGCGCGTGGCGAGAGCGAAAACGCGATTCCCAGAGCAAAAGAAAGGCGCGTGCAGCCCGACAGTATCTAGCTCGAGCTATTCGTTTCGCCGGTGCGCACGATAACGTTCTCCAGGCGGCGCACGGGGCGGCGGCTCGCAAAGGCGGCGGGGCCCATCACGCGAGCCCCAAGGTGCCGGGAGGGGCCCGATGCAACAGCTGGATTCCCCCCTTCGCAATTTTCTTTTCCTCCAACTTCTCTCATTAGATTATTGAAGTGCGCCCGCGACGCCCCTGCTTTCGGGGCGCCCTCCTCGGCTCATTTGTTCCTCCGTCAGCTGCAGCGGAGCGCGAGCCACGCCGTATTGAGTCGGAGCAGCCGGACCCCGGTCGCCGGCTCGGGCAGAGCACGCCGGCCCTGCGTCGAGTGAAAATCGCGCGAAGCGGATTGGGCATGGAGGCCAGGCGAGGCCCGGCCGTAGAAGTAGGAACGCTCGACGTGCGGCCAGACCGGGGTTCGCTGGTCATTGTTTGAGCGGTGCTCTTCGGAGTCTTCGCACTCTACTTCTGGTTTTCCACATATATATATATATATATATATGCACTCGGGTAACATACTGCAGATACCAGCAGTGCAGCAGCGCAACTGGAGGACTACAAATCGTTCATTTCGAGAGGTGACTCCACATGGCACAGGTTGCTTGTTCTGTGTAACTTCAGGGTTGTCAGACACAACCTCCTGCCTCTCCCTCCTTTACCGAGTGCAAGCGCTTTTTTCATTGCTTGCTTTTCGTTTCGCTTAATATTTGGAACCTGTAGCGCACTGCTGCAGCCAAGTGGATTTAAAGGACGATTCTTTTGCTTTCGGCCACTGGTTCTCAAATGGGGGTCCGCGAAGCCATTTTTGAAGGTCCACGAAACCCATCCTAAAAAAAAACGCGTTTTTTTTTTTTTTTTTTTTTTTTTTTGGAGGCACATATGTACCGTGACAGCAGCCCCTTCTGATGTTTAGTATGCTTGACCGCATAACAATACTGCACAGTGGCGGAGCTGACTTATGTTTCCCCTATTTCATGAGATGGTTGTAAAGCTTTTGTTACACTTTTCTACGACATATGCGCGCGAGCATACTTTTTCTAGGCTTGCACACTTGAAGAGCAAAGATTCGTGTAGCTAGAAACAAGTTGAATGTGGCTGCAGACCGCACAACACATTGACAGGCTGTTGAGATAGAACTCGCGTGGCACTTTAGTTCGACCATTCTGTTCCAGGGAGAAATTAAAGGCGCCTATTTCACGCTGCATGTTGTGTTGACTTGTGACCCCAACTGACCTCTCACTGCAAGGGCTCCCTCATCACTTTATAATTAATAATTGTTGGGGTTTAACGCCCCAAAACCACAGTGTGATTACGAGAGACGCCGTAGTGGAGGGCTCCGGAAATTTTGACCACCTGGGGTTCTTCTACGTGCACCTATGTCTAAGTACACGGGCCTCTCGCATTTTCGCCTCCACCGAAAATGCGGCCGCCGCGGACGGGATTGGATCCCGCGACCTGCGGGTCAGCAGTCGAGCACCTTAACCACTAGACCACCGGGGCGGGTGTCCCTTATCACTTCCACCGGTCCACAAGAGGTCCCCGAAATATCCACGGCTGAGAACCACTGGTTTAGGCGAAAGTCCACCTGACTTGCTGTCCACTGTATTTCTAGATATGTAATCACCCTGTAAAATTTCTTTACTCGCATTTATTGACCCGAATTACAAGTACTACTGCAGTTGAGGCTGAGGTGACCCGGCTGTAAGTAGCGGACGTTACCTTCCTTTAGCAGTAGTTAAAGGACGGCGCCGACAAGGGGACAACCACTAGACAACACGCGCTCCCACCTGCTTAGCCAGAGCTCAAAATACGATGTTCTCCGCAGCTGCTGACGATCCCCACAGCGGCAAGGCGCGTCTTTCATTCATCTATCACACATTCACTAAAGTACAGAAGGCGTCGTTTACAAGAGCACGTCGGATCTTTCTTGTATCAGTTTATAGTGGTTGGTAGCGTCAGTGTGCAAAGGCACCCGAAGAAAGGGAGTTGACCGAAGTTATGGCACGCGTCAACTAACTTCACAAGCTTCTTTGTTTTTTTCCTTCGCTTCTACATCATGCAGCCTCCTAGTGCCCAGTTGCTCGTATCGCGCGTCATTACCGGGCAAGGGGCGAGTCGGCAATTTGCGCCGTGAAAAGTTTTTCTTCGCGTCGCATCTCGGGGCTGTTAGGGACGACGCGCGATGATCCAAAAGCAGGCCTAATGCGAACGCGTATAGTGCGGCCTATTCATAATAATCGGCCTTTTATCATCCGAAAGCCGCCTTTCAGAAGTGTCTTCGGTGGCGTAAAAGCGTTGTGGCGCGCGTTGAGAAAATGTCTCATCTTCACCTCCCGCTCTCTGCCCTCCTGAAAGCAGAGCAACATCGCAGGGTGTTCTATATTCTCGCTCCTTTGCTGCCGCGCTACTTAACAGGTCGTTAGGGGCACTCATCTTTAGCGACACGCTTAAGCTGCTGGGAGCCGCGCGCTCTCTTTCACACCCGCGTATTACCAAGAAGGTGTGGGAGCGGCGAGATGCACGCCGAGCCCCATCAATAAGGCTAAGCTTTCCCCGTTGGCGTTGTTGCCTTTCCAAGCCGCTATAAAACGCGCTGCTTGAGCCCGTCAACAACAAGTTTGGCCATTTGCCGCTGGATGTGCTCAAATTGCGCCTGCTGGCATTAAGCCAGCCGAAACAGTAGTCTATTTTGGCATAGCTACATGACGTGGGCCTCGCTTCCGGTTTAGTACTTGTAGCTTCGTCAACGTTCTATAAGACGAGAAAAGACAACGGTTGTAGAGAAATAGTCCGTGGCAAGCGGCCGCATCGCAAGCTCACATGGCAGTCTTTTGCAAGCAGTCATAGTGCTTATACACAGTCGGTTTGGAAGCAGTTTGGGGATTGATTGATTGATTGATTGATTGATTGATTGATTGATTGATTGATTGATTGATTGATTGATTGATTGATTGATTGATTGATTGATTGATTGATTGATTGATTGATTGCAATAACGATTCACTTAATGTAGTAAGTGTATGCCAATTGATTAGTGGTGATAATTAATGCATAAGAGGAATCAAATGTGAATTATACCTAAGTAACCAATTCTCAGCATGTAGAACCCGTGGTGATGTCTAGGAGAACGAAATTTGTGTCATAGGAAGTTAACAGTGCAATCGACAAAGAACGTTATTGTAATTTAATGAGTGTCTCGTGAAAGCATAGGCTTTCCCCTGCGCTCTACAAGCGTTACCTAATGGGGCTACAAATAGTCGCGTGTGTTGACACGTGCGCTTCTTTTTTTATTGTCACGTGACCGGACCGCACTCACAAACACTTTTACACGTGTGACAACCGCTCGGCGGAATGTTTGGAAACCCTCATGATCGTTTTAGACTGTTCTGGTACGATTGCACGCACGACGCAAGTAGTTGAGTTTATTCTGGCGCTAACGCGAGCGCCAACATGAACGCTGGAATGTTCGATCATGCATGTATAAAAGACGACCTGTTTCACCAACGATCAGTTTATCGACGACCGACGACTGTGCTCGCCGCTATGGTTGCATTGAGAGTTACGTCTTTTTCTGCGCACAGGTTCGCCCAATAAAGAGTTCCATCTCTACCGGCTTGTGTTTTTCGTTCTTCACAGCCATCACAACCACGTGAGAATATTCCATACCTCGGTTACCTTGATTTGAGCAGACAACTCGCCCTATTCGGTGGAATGTTTCACGATAATGAATTGGCACGTAAAACCCCAGAAGTCAATTGAACTTATCAACTTTAGATAAGCTTCGCGTGTGCCTTGAACTTTTGTTAGCTCTCAGTACGCACAAAAAAAAAAATGCCCGTATGGACCGTAATGTCTTCCTCATTGAGCGCTTGTCGACATTCTATGGGAATCGCTGTTAGTTTCTTCACATTAACAGCCCAGAATCGTTGCGTGTATCGCACGTGACCCTCGATGTCTTACAAGCACCGAACTGCGAGTCATGTGCGAGTGGAGGGCACCAAATTTCATCAGGGAGCCATACTGTACGTGCTTTCAAGTTGCGCTCAATCTCGGCAAATCCAACGGCGTGTAATTTTCGCTCTTGCATTTTGCGGCCACTGAAATGTCACCAGCGCTAGCAGAAAAATCGAACCCCAGGGCGCGCAGTGGTAACCTCGTGCGGGCCATTCCGTAGGGAGGTGGTCGCGCATCTTGACGGCCCGGTGATGCATGGCCGCCATCGGCTAGTGCGGGCACGCGTCAATGCGTGGCCGGAACAACAGGTAGACGGCCGCATACGTGCCCCCTCCTAGCAACTGGGCCGTGTTGCACGGCCGGCCAAGGCCATGCTCCAGGGAACACGGACCGCGCTCCGCTCTCCTGAGCAGCCTGCAGGGACGCTCGCACCGCACGCGCGGCGACACAGAAAGCCGCGTCTCCATGGGAACGTAACGTGGCCGGTAAGCGCCCATACAGTGGCCGTGAGCACACGCACGGCGAACGCGTACGGACACGCTTTTCCCGTAATGCCTTTTGCAGCGCTCCGCATTCATCCCCTGCCTCCTCCTTCCGCAATACCGCAGTAGTACTCCTTCCTGCTCCGTCACCTCCTAGCGGTCTCGTCCCTAAAAAAAACATAACAGAGAAAACAACAACGCGGAAATGGGAGAACATGGCTTGGATAGAAGACATGCAGCTAGCTCGACGATGATGGCCGCATGTTGTGATATCAACTTGTTGGTCGGCCTGTCGCTGAACAACGTGCTCACAGAAAAGGCAGCCGTGCGCACTCTGCGGTGTTTTTTTTTTTTATGTGCCCGAGAGGTGAGCTGGTAAAAGCACGGTTACAAGAGACCGCGCTTCAGGTCTGCGGCACGGCACTGATACGCGAGTGCGTGCAGATGGACGGCTCTTACCTAAGCAGTGCGCGTCCGGTGCGCGTATGATTTGCTCTGAAGCAGCAGCGCCCTATGTATTTATTGTAAGCTGACATCAGAGCGAAAGTGCACGCTTGATATTCTAGAAGGGGAAACCGCCAGCTTCTATTCGCGGTGACTTCATTTGCGTACGTGTGCACGCCTACGCCGAAAACGCAGCAAAATATCGTTCCTTGTAGTTTCAGCTTAACACCTAAACTCAGGCCAATGCGTACTCCTCCGTCCAATAGCGACAGCACTTAGTCCAATTTGAGAATATGTTACGACGCGAAACTGTCGTTGGGCCTCTCTACAACACGATGAACACGTGGAAAGTTCAAAAGTTCCTATCCTTCAGGAGCAAAGGCGCTGCATGGGAGCATGCTGACACTAGATTCCCCACTTGGTTCCAGTCAAGCGGGCCCCAGCTTAAGTTTCAAAGTGCAGGTAACACCTTACATAAAACATGTTGATAAAAAATCAAAAGTCGTTTAGAGAAAACAACAGGTTCAACTACGCGAACAATTGTGCGTTCCACTTCGACTCTGAGTGCTACTGCGCAAACCTTCTAATCTAATTTACCTTTCCTTTCACCTAATTATTTCGGGTATGAGTGTAGCCAAGCGCCACTGACGGTGCTGAGAGAAACGAACGAGCTTTGCGTGCATTCATGCTCGAGGGCTCCGTGAAGCCACTCAAATCCCAGTAGGCTTAGCGGAGTCGCACCCGCCGTTGAATCGCGCTCGAGGTTCCATGCATCACAAGTGCTCGGCACTAGTCTCTAATCTTACGACGCTGGCATCGCGCGAGCATCGGACGCTTCGACTTCCTGTTGCTGCAGCCGTCCATACGGCCCGGAATTTCCGCTCGCTGCCGTCGGCCCGTGCGTACCGACAGGAGCATGCCGGTAATCGTGACGCATGGCCTACATAAACTCGAAGCGATGGCGAGCCCCGGCCCACGTTGAATTACATCATCTGCAGAGGCGACTCCGATGATCGTTTCTGGGAAGACCTCTCGCAGGGTTGCCCATAAATGTATGGCTGCCCAGCTTTTATGGGCCATCCTCGAATTCCGCCTCGCGAAGCGGACACCTGATAACGTTAGAGCGCGCGTTGCTGCAGATCATCCCATCTACAAAATGCCATTACGGCGATAGCCTCAATGAGGTCAGACCACGGCCATGTTTAAGCTAGTGACGGCAGCCCGTCGAGACCTTGGCGTTGCTGCTCCATCACCTGGAGCCACCGATGGCTGCTCGCCGCGCGCCAGTATGTAAACCTTGAAGGTGCCGTTCACGTGACTTATTTGCAAGCGTCTCAAAAGTACGCTGAAATAACATAGGTACGTTGTGGCCACCGAATTAGTGCATCCGTGGCTGGCGTTAAGCTCGAGATCGCATGTTTGATCCCTGACGCGACGGTGGCATTTCGATGGGGACGAAATGCAAAACCACTCACGTACTAAGGTTTAAATGCACTTTTAATAATACTATTAGTGGTGAAAATAAATTCGAGGTTTCTGAATACGGCGTGCCCCATAATTACATCGCGACTTTGGCACGTATATTTACGGCTCACGTCCGCCGCAAAGCTTTGTAATGGATTCACATCTGGGATTCCTTATATTTAGCGGTGGTTAGCAACCGTCTCAAAGAGGTTCCTTTCACACACAAGCGGAACATGCAAACGCTTCTTCCTGCTGTTTGGCGCTTTCACAAATGTTAGATAATTAAGAACATTACACTATTTAGGCACTGTTAACGTTCAGGGAATATAAGGCCACTATATACTACATACCTGACCAATAGTTGCCTGTGACTTGTTCATACTTCAGCAAACTGGAAGGTTAATTGCGGTATAACTGAAAGTAGTTTCTGTCGACCCAACAGCGTCGATTACATCATTGGTACAGGTTTAGGCTACGTAAGGTGCAAGTGAACCAGAACTTTGGAAAGAACTCGGAATGCCGGCGGTAATATACTCGGCCCCAATATTTCTTTACTTAAACTAGAGCAATGATACATACAAACTGTGAACTGTGTCTTTAAAGTGTCTAGGACGACACTTGTGGGAACTATTGCGCAAACTCTTACCATTGCTCAGCTGAGTGGCCCGCACTGCTTACTATGACTAGCTCTCAACTTGTCAAGAAGACAACGACACGAACGAGCTATTTCCACCACATGTCTGTATGTACGCGTTTAGCGATGCCTGAAATTTTCCGGTGGCGGCGTTGTTATGGCTGGCACTTTGTGCTCTCTGTCACGCGTCTCTTCGCAAGACAGGGGGAATGCGGCTAAATCGGTTGCTTTTATCGTTACACGTCACAGATGCTTTACGCTGTGCCATTGTTGTTTGCGTTGATGTCGTTGGCCTAACGTTCTCCTGAGATGTCCACCTCCGCCAAAAGCATCATACGTGTACCTCTGGCATTCAACGCGAATGCCTCCCGTTCTACTTCATTTATCATCCATCTTTTCCTCGGTAAAAGTATGTGACAAACACTTTACATGTATAATGCATTGAATTTCAACAGGACATAAGTACCAGACCTTTTGTTATGCTCTCGGTACCGCAGGCTGTTTATACATGCTGAATATATTCACCTGCCAAAGTTGCTCACTCTTGCTGTGCTTGGAATATCGACTTGTGCGGCTTTGTTCTGGCTAGAAGACCGGGCTGGCTGGGCGTACAGAAGGGGAAGGTGCCCAGCCATCGCAAAACATGACGTTTAGCCGACGCCCTCCGGAGTGGCCACGTGCTCAACGCTTTCACCATGAAAGAAGCTAAGGCATGCAGACACGGACACAAAATAACCGAACCAGAAAACACAAATGCCGACTATAAACTGAAATGGCGCACTGTGGCGGGCAAAAATGTAGTAGACGCAAAACTTATCTGCGCACATGGGGTATAGGTGACCAGCAAAAGAGCGAGGGATTGTGGGATGCGTCGTCTGCTTCCGATTTCCGGTTCGAGGCAAGCAGACGGCGAACCGCTGCGCCGTAGGCCTCTGATTGTTCGACATTCTCGCACGCGGCATTATCGCCTTGCAAAACCATGGTCGGCTGTTCAGCCGTTGGCTGCTCCAACTCCAGCGTTAAAGGCAAACGTATTTTCTGCGAATATTATATCGAGAACTGAATTCTCGCGCAAGCGCACCTGGCAAAGACGTCGATCTTTTTTTTCCTAGCGTGACACTTTTCTGCGTTTTTAGGGGTGAAGCTCCTCTTAGTCTAACCTTGTCACCCGTCCGGCGTAAGGCGTAACCGGCAGTATCTCCCGAACAGTATCTCCCATGACCGATCCTTTGCAAACTGCCCACTACTTCGTCTTTGCAAACATCCCACTATGATCCATCACCGATCCATTACTTCACCGACCATAAAGCCGTTATAATGATGGGGGAACGGAAGCCACCTTTGCAAATATACAGTGTTTTTCACGTCTTTGATGATGTACTGGGCTATCGCTTTGATTACTGCTGGGCGAAACCACTGAAGATTTCACGGTGCAACCATGATTGCTTCAGGAGCTTCGCCCAAGCTCTTCATCATTCACCCGTGGATATGCTGTGAATTTTTTTTTTTTTCGTTCACACCCGGGTTTCTTTCTTCCTTTTCTTTCTTGGCTTGGCTCTTTTCCTGTGCGTATATATATATATATATATATATATATATATAGATATATATATATATATATATATATATATATATATATATATATATATATATATATATATATATATATATATATATATATATATATATATATATATATATAATATATGAGAAGCATCATTTTAAATATCTTAACAACGTTGCTAGTTGGGTGAGTTGGAACATGTCATTCATAATGGTATTGAGCGCAAACACTACACAAAAGACGAGCGACTGGACAAGGACAGATATATATATATATATATATATATATATATATATATATATATATATATATATATATATATATATATATATATATATATATATATATATATATATATATATGTGTGTGTGTGTGTGTGTGTGTGTGTGTGTGTGTGTGTGTGTGTGTGTGTGTGTGTGTGTGTGTGTGTGTGTGTGTGTGTGTGTGTGTGTGTGTGTGTGTGTGTGTGCGGTTTCGAATAAATTTTAGTTGGAAGAATGCGCTGCGTCCTTGTCCAGTCGCTCGTCTTTTGTCTAGTGTTTGCGCTCAATACCATTATGAATGACATGTTCCAACTCACCCAACTAGCAACGTTGTTAAGATCTTTAAAATGATGCTTCTCACGTGCAGCAACGTATTATGCAATAAACACTGTTCTCTGTATCGACTGATCTGCTAGCAAAACAGCTATAGTACCCGCGAGCAGCAGGAAAGCATTGCATACCGTTAATATCCAGCAAAAATATCATGGCTTGCGGGGCTTGTCATCATCGCAGTGACGTTTACCAAAAAAACGATATCATCTTCTAAAGCGCTGACATCGCTCAAACGTGGACAGAGAGGTAGACTTTTTTTACTGAGCGGAAAAAAAATAATTTCTTGGGTTTTACGTCCCAAAACCACGATATGATTTGAGAGACGCCGTAGTGGATGGCTCCGGAAATTTCGACCATCTGGTGTTCTTTAACGTGCACTGACATCGCACAGTAGACGGGCCTCGACCATTTCGCCTCCATCAAAATGCGACCGAGGCGGCCGAACCCGCGACCTTCAGGTCAAGAGCCGAGCACCATAACCACCGCGGCGGACGGAGCGTAAAAAAAAAACCGTGCGTGCCGCTGCTCACCCGCGTGGTGTGTCGAACCGGAAGCCACCGCATCCTATAGTTCCCTGCGATTGCTTATCTTACGGGTCGCCTATTGGAGCACCACCTGTCAATCAGGCATACGTGTGGCTCTGCGCGAGAGATAACTGTCTAGACATTTCATTTCTTCTTTATGCAAGTTAATCGAAGGCTGGCTCACGCATGCGCTTGAAGTGCTATTGATATGCCAAGGCTCAACCATTAGAAGTGTTTATTCGTTTTTATGCACGTATAAAACAGCGCATTCATCAAATTTTGGCGTGCATTTACAATCTGGGCAACGTAAAGAAAGATTAGATGGCGGTCCTCCTGCTAACAATCTTCTCGGTTTCATTAATCTCTTATTAACACAACGTTATGTATACCCTACTAGAAGCGGCCGCAGCTGAAAGGAACTTCATATACCACACTAGTGCGGCAGTCCGTAATTTTTGGTGTGTTTTACGAAACAAAATACCTGTCTGCGTTTTGTCTTTAAGACGCCATCCACTTCCTACTTCCTTCATTCTATGCGATAAGGAAGGATATATGGGATACCTACGACTCTCTTGTTATTATTTCTCATTGCGACCACGTTCGGACTTGACGAAACGATGGGCAGCGACAGTACCTCAACGCGAGTATAGCCTACTCCTAACGAACCCTTCACCTGCGTACTAAAGCTGGCGCTCATTTTGTGCACACGAGTTTGTGAAAGAGGTCTTAAAGCATGACTATGGCAATTCCATATTTTAAACCTTTTATAATGCCTGAGTAAAAAGTTTAGCAACGGTTTAGAAGGTTTAGGGGAGTGCTGCCAGCACACGTGGTTGTCCTTAAATGTGAGGGAAATGTATAAATCCTCCTCCATTTTATTTAAATTGTTCGCTCACTGAGGTAACAACGAATGCGAAGTCGCCCCTACAACAAAATATTAAGGCAGCTTCGCAATAGGGGTGCTAAGCCTGAAGGAAGGGCGGAGCTGGGCGGGCTTGTTTCTATTTATTTTTCTCTCTCTTTCTTCCTCTCTTTATTCCCTTTTCTCTCAATTATCTGTTTATTTTTTTCTCTTTCTATGCATTTCTCGCTCTTTCCATCTTTCTCGCCCTATTTTTTCTCTCTATTTCTTGCTTCCCCTTTCTTTCTTTCTCTCTTTTACTTTCTCTGTCTTTCCTCCTTTCATTCTCTCTGTATCTCTTTTTCTTCCCATGGTATCCTTCTTTTATTGATTGCCTCTTTTTCCGTCTTTCTTACCTTCCTTCTTCTCTATTTCTCTCTTTCTCTTTCTTTCTATGCTATGCTTTACTCTCTTCCCTCCCCATTTTCCTAATCCTCACCCTCACTTCCATTTCCAGCCACTTTGCTATACTATACTATACAAGGCTATGCTATGCTCGGCTAGTAGACCTGGATAGCCGAGTGGTTATCCAGGCCCACTATATAGACGACTGAGGAAGAAGAGGACGAAGAGAGCGCGTGCCGATTCACGATGGTGATAGCTTCTGTATGCACTATGCCCAGCGCAACGAAAAGCTTGAATAGCTCCGCTCTTAAAAATCAAGTAATCGTCCGCGTAAAATACCTGAATAAAACAATCACCTAAGGCATCCTCAAGGCATTTGTCAATCTTGCTAAGGTGTAGATCACTGAGAATAAGGGCAAGCTTAGAACCAGTGCAAAAATCTGATTTCTGTAGAATGACGCCTTTTTTTCCATCCAACCAGCGTCGACATGAAATACATGGAAATTATTTCTAGGAAAGCCCCCGCTGAGGCACTGCATTTGTCCGTGAAAAGCGATTTCTGTGCTTGTTCATTAATGCAACCTTAACCTCAATTTAGCAACCTTTCATGAGGCAGAGAGTAATAAAAGCCTTGCATAGTAAAAGCTGCACATCGGCGGGGACTCTTCCATGTCGAAAACTGAACTACCGACTGAGTTACGCATGCGAAAAAGGTCTGTGGAACTCAAGGAAGCTAAGCAGTTCTGCAGGTAACCAGCTACAACGAATCGCCAGATTCCCTTTACCGAAAAAATCGCTCGAAAAGGATAATAATATATGGGGTTTAACGTCCCAAAACCACGATATGATTATGAGAGACGCCGTAGTGGAGGGCTCCGGAAATTTCGACCACCTGGGGTTCTTTAACGTGCACCTAAATCTAAGTATACGGGCCTCAGACATTTTCGCCTCCAACGAAAATGCAGCCGCCGCGACCGGGATTCGATCCCGCGACCTTCGGGTCAGCAGTCGAGCGCCATAACCACTAGACCACCGTGGCGGGGCCGCTCGAAAAGGAATCGCTTGCTCGTGTGCTCTGTCTGAAAAAAAAAAAACGTTATAAGGCGAGCGTTCTTGCCTTCTTGACATTACAGACGGTCTTATCGAGATTACGCCTCAACAGGAGGTCCACAGTGTGTTGCTTTACTACAGAAGGCTTGTGTATTACAGTCTGAGAGAGAGAGAGAGATATGAAAAAAGGAACGCCGGGAGGTTAACCAGATATTAGCATCTGGTTTGCTACCCAGCACTGGGGTGGGGAAATATGGGCTAGAAAGGGGGTGTAGAGGGAGAGAGAGAGAAAAAAAATCACAGCATATCCACGGAGTGAATGATGATGAGTGGGCGAAGCTGCGGAGGTTCATCGGTAAACCGTGAATCTTCCGTGAATTCTGCCCAGTACATCATCACCGACGTGAGATCGGGCGCGTTTATACTAAAGGTTCGATGAGTTATGACGACTTGCAGCGCACTTTAATTTTACGTGTACGCTGTGAATTTTCATTGTTTAGAAAACCATTGCTTAGAAAACATCTAGCGTCTTTCGTTAAGCAGCTGGCGTCTTTTCGTTTTGCTTGAGAAACATCTGGCGTTCTTTCGTTTTGCTTTTACAAAACATCTGGCGTCCTTTTGTTGGTTTATTTCATCAATCAACGGCGTTTTGAACAAAATTTTTATTGTTTAATCACGCACAGGAGAAATCTCACCAGGCACTACCTTGGAGGTAAAGAATGGCTGCTAATGGGAATGGGAGACAGAAGAAATCGGCTTTTAGCTAACGCTGCGAATTTTTCATTGTTCAACAACGCACAGAAAAAATCTCCCACCGGCACCACCTTGCAGGTCAAAGCGTAAGACTGGTTACATACTACGCTACGAGGGACGAACGGGTGCCGCTATAAGGAGCTTCGCCCCTAAAAATAAAGAAACGCACATATACACATGCAGGATAAAAAACAACACAACCAGGACGGGCGTTCTGGTTACAGTCGTTCAGAAAGGCCGGTTGTTCGCAAGAAGCGCAGTAGCGCTTGCTCGGCCTTCTTCTGCGACGTTGCGTCTTGTCGATGGCGTAGAATTCTTTCCAGTCTGAAAATTCCCTTTAACTGTTGATAAAACTTTTTCTGAAAACATACTGCCTGTCATAACTATAAAATAATCCACTTTATAACATTACGTCTCTAAATTACCACTCCCCGCAATAATACACCAGAGGTCGGATAGAATCAGAAGCCTTCATTTTCGTATGGGGTAACTCGATGTTAGCAGTGCAGTCTGAAATACGACGCGAGCGCGCTTCTTTAGGGACAAATCTAGTCATACAGCGCGGCAGGCTTAAATTGTCTATGGGTTTCAAGTTAGGCTTAAATTTGTGTTTAAAGCCTAAAGGATAGGCTTTTGCGATCGGCGCTTGCGAAGACCAGTCGGTTTATTGGCGATTAATTTGTAAAAAAAAAAAATTCTCTCACTTGTTTGAAGGTCTCGAAGTTTCACTCTCCACAAGAATTCCGCATGTTGGTTCGCTAAATCAACGTACAGGTGGTTCTGGCGGCGATGTTCTCCCGGGACTAAGCGACGAACCTTTCGGCACTCCTAATAAAACCTAACTTGAAGCCTGATTGACGGGTGGCGCACCATACCTGACCATGCGCGGATAAGTCTTGTGGCTACATTCTTTTCCTTCACAGTGCGCCGTTTCAGTTGATAGTCAGTCTTTGTGTAGTTTGGTTCTCTTCTCTCGTGTCCGTGTGTGCTAGTCTTACCTTCTTTAATGATGAACCCCTAACTAGCTTAATTTTCGTTCGTTCAAAGATTTCGTGAACATTAAACGCGTGCAAGCACAGCTTCATGAAAGAGTACCACTGAAGGAGCTTCCTCTCACTCCGTAAGAGAGTGAGGAAGGAGCCGTGGTAGTACCAACTGAAGGAATACAAGACATTACAAGGCAGTCTAACAGCGACATTATTGAAAACAGTGTGCTAGCTGGTTCCACAGCAGCTTATGCGCTTTGGCAGACAACTTTTGATAGAAGTCTCAGTTCCCTGAGTCATAACTGAAAATAAAGTTACACAGAATCTCTAACCATACTATGGCATGAGAACACGAAAGCGTTTCTAGTGCGCCGACTATTCCTATGCGCTTTCCTACCCCCCTTGAGTCGGGAGTTCTCCTTCTGCTGTGGGGATTCCCCTCTTAGACGCCGCGGCTGTGGGAGATGTCGCGTGTTTTCGCGACACGGCTTTTGCGGACGCCTTTTGCGGGTGCCAGCTAAGTTCGCGCTTGAACCAACCTAGCCAAGAAACGCCTTCGCGTTAAAACTTCCTAAATCATTGTCCTGATATGGCGATCATGGCCCCTGCTTATATTTAAAAATTTAACGCAATTGCGCTTAAAGATAATTTCCCCTTGCTTGATTCTCCTGTACCACTTCCGTTCCGAGCCATTCATAATCAGATCGGAAAATCATTTAGTTAATTTCGCATTCCGGGGTGTCAATATCGACACTATGTAAAATCATCGATGCGACGGAGCTTACCGTGTGTGGCATATCACTTGTTAGTTGGACGAAACTGATAACAGCTGCGCTCTTGATATCGACTGATTTTTGTCCCTGACACTCAGGTTTGCGTTCGCTCAATGCTAGACGCTGTGTCGATATGCACGCCCCTGAATGCGATATTATCGGAATGAGTGTAAACCTTGATGAATATCTCGAAAGATAAGCACGAAGATTCAAACAAAGTGGAATTCCCTTCGAGTTCCCTTGCCCTTACAATTCAAATTAAACGTATACCTGAATCATGATAGCGATAAATTTATTTAGAAGTTTTGTTACTTATGCGTTTGATGAGCGCAATTTTTTCTCGATAAGTATGTCCATTACAGCGTATCTGCGGCCTGTAGAAGCAGATTTTGCGTCACTTCTGTTGCATTTTTATTATGTTGTAGTGATAATATTGATGCAAACCCGCGTGTCGCACGAAACTATATTATCGAACAAAGTCTCATCGTCACAACACCTAACTGTTCGCTGTATTTTGGCGTGGAAAACCGCTGAGCAACACTCGCCGCTGAATTCACCGCTACACGCTGAGCAACCATTAAATTTTCCTTACGTAACAGGGGCCGTGCGGTTTTTACAAAGATGCATGATACCAAGTTCATACAGATCTCCACCAAATTCACCGTTATACCCGATGATAGCATTTTTTTTCTTTGCGTGCTTCATGTTAATCGCAACGGAGCGCGCATACTAACTGCCCATTAACTACCTTCAGCTAATTTAACGTAAGAGATAAGAATCGTTAGACTGCTAGCCAATCGTCTTAGAGTTAAAAAAACTGCTTTGCTTACTCCGCAATATCTACTTCTTTCTTTCTCTATGATGAGACGTAATTGCCGCTAAAAAAATGTGCATAAAGCAAGAGACAAAGAAACACTGGTTCTGTGTGTTTTATTACCGCAATTATGTCTCATAGCACAACTAGCCCAACAATTTCTTCCGAAGCTTATTTCCTTCTCCTGTCGAAACAGGCCTCGAGAAGTCTTAATTCGGCTACAGTGCCGAATTACAGCGGGCGAGGTGGGCATCGATGCCCACCTCGCCCGCTGCATGGTGATGTTGACGTGGAGGCGCTCAGAATTTGACGGCATGCTATCGCCATCTATCGACAGCTAAGGCGTGAGAGCGCGCGCAATTCGAACCTCGGCCCCTGTTCGCAAAAATATCTTACGCTAGAATCTTTCGTAAGTGAAAACTTGCGTAAGTGAAATCGTGACGCTGGACGTATTAGAGAAGTCAGCTAATGGCAGCAAGCACTTACGAACGGACAGCTCTGTGAGTTCCTTCCTCGCCTACCAAGTGATGCTTTATGATCACCATTGGCCGCGACAACGGCACAAGAAAACTGAACTTTCCGGTACCTAAGGATTAAATGTTCGAAAGACTGATGCCTTTCAGAAGTGTCCGCACACTAGTGCCCTAATCTACTGAGTCGTCGTTCCACAAATTACAGCAACACCGTGCACCTGGTTCGTGAATGAAGAAACGATTGCCACCAAAAATAATATTCAAAGCATTTCGCTATTGCAGCTAAGCGTTAACGCTGGCGCTCATTGTGACGATGTTTGATCACAATTGTAACAATCAATAACGCTCGTGTGCTCAGATTTAGAAAACGTGTAATCACCCTGTAGGTCGTAAAATTTTACTCATAGCTCTTCTACATAACCCACTTATGCAGATTTTGGAAAGTTAAATCCCGCGCAACAGGGCTTGTTGCTGAGCTAGTTGGTTTATTACTTGAGAAAAGGTAATGAGAAAAGTAAGGTTCAGTACTTTTTTCTTCTTAAATCCCGCAATTGATTTAGTTTAAAAGTTTAATACTTATAAAAATAACTATGTTATATTGGGACGCGCAAAGAGTCGCAGCGTCCCATAGAAAGTTATGTAGCGTGATTTCCGTGCGCCCGAAATTGAAGCTGGAGATTATACTTTCTCGTATAACGGTGCTCAACTGGTAGCGGTGTCGGAATATCGGTTGAGTGCATGCACTTTGGATAGATGTAATGCCTAAACCAAGCACACCGCACACTCGTGGTGATTTTACCGTCCCCAAACGGATTATAGTAGTGCAGGAAACGGATTACCGGATCGCGGTAGGAAACAGTGCAAAAGAAGGAACACAAGAAAAAGTACGACACGAACAACAGCGCTGTTGTTTGCGTCTTCCTTTTTCTTGTGCTCCCTCTTTAGCGCTGTTGCCTTCCGCTGTGTCGTACCAACACGCCCAAGCATCCACTTTAGCTGTAGGGTCGACCAGCACACCAGAAAATACGCTGAGCTCTACCAAATTTAAGCCTTCGGTTGTAAGTCATGGCAATCAGAAATTTTAAACGGTATTGCCGATTGCTTTAGTCTAGACTCGTTTACAGAAATAATACATGTATTTTAACTTCATCTTTACTTTTTACAGGCTAACATCGAAGTCACACGTTTGACCCATCGCCGCGCCGTTGACGACCATCAGCCATGCCTTGTCACAACCACGACCTTTCGCTTCTTGACCGCGAGGTGTATCTCGATGGCCAGGTATCCCAACATGCCGCTGACCAAGAAGGTACCTAGGACGACCACCTTGTGGTGAATAGGAAGCAACTTCTGTATGACGAACGCAATGATGAAACCGAGAGACTCCCACAGCCGGTAATTCGCGAAGGCAGCTTCCTCGTCCTCCGGAAACACAATGGCATAGAAGGCTGGGAGTAAGGGAAAAAATTGTATGTTATGGGCGCTGAAATAACTGGAATGCTACAGAGAATCACGATTCTGTCAGCAAACAGTGGACAGTCAATATCAACAATTAAAATGATAATAAAATCGCAGCATGCTAGGAAAAGCGAATCAAAACTGCGAACATATAGGAAGCCATATATTGCAACTTTAACGGCTGGTGTCCATAAGCGTGCGCAGGGTTCCCCTTCAGGGGGGGGGGGGCGAAGGTTCGGCGCAGCGCCCCCTCCCTATTATGTCAATGTATGCGGCTGCCTTTGCGCGCCTCTTCTCGCCCCCCCCCCCCCCCCCTACAATGTATAGGGCTGACTTCAGCAAATGCTGACTTCAGCAAATGCCCTTCGCTGCAGTGAGACATCACGCTGCACGTTACCATTCGATTATTCTAGAACACAACCCCAATCTAAGGATGTTTGCCTTCGATCTCCGTGATTAACGTAGCGATTGTCGACATTTTCAGTTGTGTATAAAACAGAAAGGTCCTATACTAAGGCTGAGCAGTCACTCCCTCTAAAGAAATTATTAGGTTTCCGTGTTCATTCTGGGGGACCATTCTGAAGCACGCTGTTGGGGGGAATACGGATTTTGGACAACCTGGGGTTCCTTAAAGTGCGCCTAAAACCAAGTACACGGGTACTTTTGCATTTCCCTCCATCGAAATGCGGCCGCCGTGCCTGAGAATCAAACGCGCGCCTTCGTGCTTAGCAGAGCAACGCCATAGCCGCTTAGCCGCTAAGCATGTACTGCAGCGGGTACTTGCTCAGCGGCATGTACCCGCCTCCCTTCTCTCTGGCGTTCTCTCTGGCATGTGCTTCCTCTCTAGTAATTTCTTATCTACTTTATGACGCACCGGTATTTTATGAGCCGCACTGGCAAATACTATTACACAAATAAAGGGTAAAAAAGGGCAGTGGGTAGGGGGGGGGGGGGGTGTGCTTGGACAGCAAGTAAAGAACAAGGTATAGCAGTCGCGTCATCAAGTGTTCTGAGTAACACAATCTTCGCTTTCCCGCGAGCGTATACAACTACTTTTTTTAATATTGTTGGGCACACATGCTCACCATTGACTTGCGTTTGCCATACAGCGTCACCTAGGCCCCAGCAGCCAGCAATGAGGAAGAAAACGTAGAACTCGTCCGGCGTTGGTTTCCACATACAGAGTACAACTATTATAGCGCCGTTAACAGCAGAACCAAGAAGAAATATGGGAATCCTGCCGATGAAGTTTATGATAGTGCCAAACGCCATCGAAAAGACGGCGTCTGCCAAGCCAAAAGTGATCATGATGAAGCCCACATAGTGAATTCCAAGGGCGCAGCTCACGTAAGCCTGAAATGAGAGAAAACCGCAAGTTCATATAGGCTAATACAGCAGCGAGAGCTCACTATGACGGCCACATTATTCTTCTGGCAATTGTATTTACAGTAGGTTAAAGTCTGGCATGGTTAACTCACGGCCAACAGTGGGAAATGGTTTTGTATGGGACACAAAAATGAGAAACGTGACTTATTTCCGGCTCAAGTGATATGCAAGTTAGTCAATTTATATAGCTTTCATAGATCAATTTCCCGAAAGGGAAAATGTCGAGGCTGTCTGTAAAGATGTGAAACACTATGCAACCGTAATCAAACCAAACCAATTCCGCCAATTTGGAGTACGTTTCAACGCCACATCACCTGAGTGAAGTCAGCGATGAGAAAAGCCTGCTGGACTCCGCTGTAGACAGTGAGTGGCAGAATGGCCCATTGGTACGGCTTTCGTAGATGCCTCAGTGTCTCCACGAGCAGGGCGGCCGGCTTCTTAGAGGCGAGTCTGGACGGTGGCGCCAACGGGTCCAACAGAGTCAACATGCTAAGCACCGCGAGCACCGAGCACGCCGTGTAGATGCCCATGAGTGTGTAAATTTTGGCGCTGTCCGGCGGTTGCAGGTTCTCATTGTCCGCGTCGTCCTCGGCGGTCACGAAACGAATTCCGCAGCTGTCGATGTTCGCGCTGGCGTTGGCCGGCCTGCTGGCCGGTTTGAGCACGTAATATGAGATGAGGTTCCCCCATATCTGGGCCGTCTGGAAGATCATGAAGAAGAGCCCGAAGAAGCGGGTCACGACGTCGACCGGTTTCTGGCGAGTCTGGGCCGCGTAATCGTTGGCCACGGTGGTCAGGTACGCGCACTTGGCGGTCCATAGTGGTGCGCCGCCCAGACCCATCACGATGGAGGCCGGCAGCAGGGTCGCCCAGGTCGGGTAGAAGTTGGCAACAAAGTAGAACACGTACATGGCCATGGACACGACCAGCGTGTGCTTAAGGCTCAGCTTGCGAATCATGAGCGGGGGCACAAACATGCACGATAGCACGAGCGCGACGTAGATGGTCGCCATCGTGAAGGTGCCCAGTCCCTGCACCGAGTTTATGCTGCTCTGCAAGTTGGACACCGACTGGAATGCTGTGAAGAGCAACAGGAAGCTGAAGCTCATGGTAACAACGTTTTTTATTATGTTCCTCGGAGTCTTCATAGTGGCTTCCTCGTAGCTCATAAGCTCGGGCACCGCGCCTTTCTCTTGGATCTTCGCCATCACGTAGGTGTTCTGGGATGCTTGCTGCCTTGTCAAAGGAAAAAAAAACTAGGTCGATACGTCTTTTACGCTGTAATGAAAGGAAAAAAAACGACAAGGGGATGTTTCGTTATTCTGGCATGGTCACCGTTATTTTCATGAACGATCACAAGGGCGCATGATGTCGCCTACATTTGCGCTTCATCTGCAGTTTTTGGTTTTGTGCCACCATTGAAGAACTAACATAAACAGTGCGCTAGGTCCTGGTAGAATACGAAAATTTTATCACTGTCACCTTCAGAAACGGCGTCAATGCTGCAGTGCATGGCGCATGCCGCTTTTCAATGGGAGGGCGCCGCGGGCGCTGGCTAAGATTAGCCGTTTAATCATCAGTTACAGGCGTTGCAGCGAGATGCACCCGGAAAGCAGCTGTTCTTATTATCGCCGCTTTCTTTTTTCCTCCGTGACATGCGTGTGACCCAATTGTATTCGATTTGTGTCGTCTTATTATCGCTTTTTGCTATCGCCGCACAAGCCTCACGAAAGCAACATGATCATTGGCGAAGAAGATTAGCATAAGGGAGAAGGGGGGGGGGGGCACTGACGTCATTTATATCACATTTTAATTCAACCACAGCAGTGAAAAACTGCGCTTTATGGTGGCCGATTTACGAGCACAAAGAGGCCATGAACGTCTATAAAATGGCGTGCGGTAAATCCACACGAGTATTCCCAAAATCTTTATTACCTCTGTCAGTAAGGTTGCCAAGCGTTCGGCTAATAATGCACTGTTCTATCGGTATCTCATGCAAAAATGAAAAAAAAATTCGGAAAATTTCCAAACTGGCCGCCTCGAGAACCTATTTTGTTGAGGAAGCGAACAGTCGTTCAAGTTATGCGTCCAATGATACTCCTAAAGATCTCCATCGAATGGATTCATTCCTAAAGCAAAAAGCAATTGATACTTTTTATTGCGATAGCAATTATATGGACACTTTCGGCCAATTTTTGCCGTCGCCGTCATGCCCCGGATATGTATATGTATGTATATATATAAAAAGTCACAAAGAAAAATAAAGCAAAAGAAAAAAATTCTGAAATACCCGACCGCAGATTCGAACCGGCAACCCCTCGCTCCCCAGCGCGGTGCGGTACACAACTCAACCACACGCCATTTTTTTTTGCTTTATTGCCTGCTTCCAGACATAAACCACATCACAAACACATAGAATAAATAACATCAAATGTTGTCCGTCCTATGCACCGGGGAAATAACGGCGAGCTACTTATATACACCATGTACCGCTGGTGGTAAGCAAATCTCGGAGGAGCGTGAACGTGTTTTCTATCACGCAACGCTCCTAATTTTTTTTCAGTTTGAAAACTGCCCTTGAGACGCGCACGACAAAGTGGCCCTTTTCTGTACCCACTCGTGATGTGGAAGGAAAAAAAACAAAGAACGCCGGGCACACCTTGCATCAGACGCCCCCGTGTGGCTAGAGACGCAGGGGGTCACTCTACGCGCCACAGTTTGAAAGAAAAAGAAATATCTAAGAGCGTCTGATTCTCCATTGTCGACACTTGCAGACGCAGCGCTCCTAATTTTCTTTCAATTCGAATACTGCCCTTGAGACGCGCACGACAAAGTGGCCATTTTCTGTACCCACTCGAGATGGGGAAGGAAAAAAACAAAGAACACTGGGCACACCTTGCGTCACACGCCCCCGTGTGGCAGGAGACGCAGGGGGTCATCCCACGCGCCGCAGTTTAAAAGAAGAAATATCTAAGAGCGTCTGACTCTCCATTGTCGACACTTGCAGCGCCTTGCTCAAGCACATAGACGCAACAACTGCGACAGTTGTTAGTTCACGCTTGCCCTGTGCATGCCTGTGCGTTCTTTTTGGGCGCCCTTCTTTGTGCTTCAGCGGCGCGCTGCAAGTACTCAGCTGCTTCTGGTTCTTCGTGTGACATTTCACTTTCTTGCTATCGCATTCATTGCTTGGCCCTTGCGGCGAAACTGCGACATTTTTTTTCTACAACGTCGAATGCCTTACTAACGTCCCTCACGCGTCTAGCGGAGGATGTGCTAAGGACAAATCAACGTACTTCCGATACAAATTCAACTGTGTGGTCATCTTTGACCACATAAACTTGAGAGAAAATTACATATTGGCGCACAATGGTTACCCACATGCACTAATCCAGGACCGGCGCGACGTAGTACCTAGCAAGCAAAAGAATAATGACTGGATACCCATGGAGCGCTGGCTAGCTCCGTCGGTTTGGATTTTCGGTACTGTATAATGTATAAGTGCGCCATGCTAACCATTTCCTGACAGAAATACTAATACCATGAAATCCAAAGAAGATAAAAGTTCAATGGAAGATGAAGGACTGAATTCGTCGAGTAGGGAATGTCGCAGGGGCGAACGCTTTGGCTCCTTCGTCAAGTCAGCAGCTGCCTTCTCCAGCAGCGTTTTTATGTGTGTATACGCCTAGCCCACTCCTCCCCTAAAGTCGCTTCATTTAAAGACCACTCTTGTTAGCTGATGTTCCTCATCAATGACTGATCTAGTTCAGTTGACAATTAGCGACGCGTTTCCTGCGTTCAAAGTACAACATTGACCTGACAGAATTATGCTTAGAAGCGTTTGTCTGGCTGGATATTATCGCCCATCAAGATTATATAATTCACTATTTGTAAGCCCCAGGAGGTGTAGTTTAAAACGAATAGCGAAACATTCATTCAAATTTCGTCACTTCCCTGTCACGGATAGTTCTGGTCTGACGTAACAGAGTGGTTACGTTTCCTGCGCGCCGGACGCGGTCAGTTTCAGTATCGCCCTTAAAATTCGATGATGAATATCTCGAGTTACGTGCAACTTTCGTGATCTCTAAAAAATGGGTATACCATAAATTATCATGCCCTACAACTTTCTAATATAAACCACTGCCCCCAGGTCAGTAATTAAAAAGTTAATTAACGCGTCTTTGTTAATTAGTCGCAACAGTGTCATTTCGGCTGCAGCAAAGTATTTCCGCCTCGACGTGGAGTTCGTGTGCGAAAACGACAGGAGCCTGACTGTCATGGGATTTTTAATAAAAACTGAGATATTATTATTATTAGTATTAAGTTTACGAGGGCGGTCCGATAAGTACTTAGCGTCACCGCGAGAGCGCGACTCTATCGCATGAGACATATACTGACGTTAAGTCTGATCTCTTAGAAGGACACATACGAAGGTCCAGTCGAATCGGGCTCGCGGTTTTGTTTTGGCCGCTTGAGGAAGCAGGTGATGTTTGTGTGTCCGTTAAAAATGAAAAAAGAGCAATATCGGTTGGTGATTCGATTCTTGTTTTTGGAAGGGAAATCGTGCAGCGAAATCAAAGAGCGACTGGATGCCGTCTACGGTGTGTCTTCTCCTTCGATGGCAACCGTAAAAAATTGGTTCAACGAGTTTAAACGTGGTCGCACGTCGGGTTTTGATGAGCCTCGCCCAGGGGACCCGCAAACGGCTACCACGGCCGATAACGTGGCAAAAATCCACGACCTCGTATTGCCAGACCGCCGACTGAAGGTGCGCGAGATAGCTGAGACAGTAGGCATCTCAAAATATCGCGTGGGTCACATACTGCATGAAATATTGGGTATGAGAAAGCTGTCTGCGCGATGGGTGCCGCGTTTGCTCACTCCGGACAGCAAGCGCATCCGTGAGACCACTTCAGAGCAGTGTTTGAAGCTGTTTAAGCGTAATCCGGAGCAGTTCCTGCGTCGTTTTGTGACAGTCGACGAAACATGGATCCACTGGTACACACCAGACACCAAAGAACAGTCGAAACAGTGGACTGCACCCGGAGAACCTGCTCCGAAGAAGGCGAAGACTGTCGCATCGGTCGGAAAGGCGATGGCCGCCATTTTCTGGGATTCCCAAGGTGTGATCTTCGTCGACTACCTTGAGAAGGCAAAACGGTGACAGGACCCTACTACGCTGAATTACTGGGCCGATTCGACGCCGAATTGCAAAAAAAAAAAAAACCGCCACATTTGGTAGAAAAAGGTGCTCTTCCACCATGACAACGCGCCAGCTCACACCTGCGCCGTCGCCACGGCCAAGTTGGTCGAACTGGGCTACGAAGTGGTGCCCCATCCAGCGTATTCTCCAGATTTGGCCCCGAGCGATAAGTTCAGCCCATGTTTCAGTTTCCCAACTTGAAAAAAAGTCACTCGCCGGACAAAATTTTGAGTCGAATGAAGAACTTATCGCCGCCACAGAAGCCTACTTTGCAGCTCAGGAGAAAACGTATTTTTCTGACGGGATCAAGAAGTTGGAGGATCGCTGGTTCAAGGGTATAAAGTTGAAAGGGGACTATGTTGAGAAATAAATTGATACCATTCGAAAATTTTCGTTTTTCTTTTGAAGGCTAAGTACTTATCGGACCGCCCTCGTATTGTGGTGATTAAATAGAGAAATCTGCAGAAATAAAATTGAACTGGCTCGCAAAAGCCACAGGGTAAATTCGGGATCATTGGAAGAGGACTTCGTCCTTCATCAGACATAAATGTACTATTATGACGATGGTGATGATGTTCCTTATCCGAAAGGTCTGTGTTAGTACTCTGCATAAATTTGTTCGTTTTCTTATTCATCTTTGACTCTACTATATTTAGTCTTCAATATTACCTCCTTCCTGCAATAACCTCTTAGGGCCAAACAACGAAACGTTCCTTTCCTCAGTAAGGAAGCCTTCATTTTAGTGAGGCCGCCTTATGTCACTCTGAAAGCTTCCTCACTGAGCAGCCCTCGGTGAAGGCTTCCTTGGCGCTTCCTCAGCTTAAGGTTGCTTTGGGGCTACCTTCGTGCGCCCTTAGGTCCGCTCCTGGCCCTGAACGAGCGCTTCACCTCATAGCTAGCCCACGTGATGAGCCAGCCCACGTGATGCTTGTTTCCGAGGCAACCCTCCCACCCCACCTCTGCGGGGAAACGCGAGCGTGCGTGCACGGTGAAGCGCGAAGCGCGTTTAGACTGACAGCGTTTAAAGAGGCGGGCGTTTCAGTGTTGCTAGAACGCACCACGTTTTGCGCTCGACTACGGTGGCTTTTCACATTTAGTAATCGCAGTTGGAAGAAAGCGTACGCGCGTCTCTATATTAATACTTCAATTTGGAAGTAATGCGGTGACCCAACTTTTTTTACAGAATAAACGCTTGTGAGCAAAGCTTATATTCGATAATCTCGAACGCAGGAGCGCGGCAACCATTCCTCCCGCGAGGACGGGTGAAGGGAGCTTTCAGAGTACGCTTGCTTCCTCCGTCGGTACTTGGCTGTAAGGAGGCCTCACGTAAGGTGAGGACGCGGTCGATGGAAAGGAACGTTTCGTTGTTTGGCCCTTATGCAATCGGAAGTACGTCCTAAATCTATAAAAAAAATTTTTTTTAAGATGCAAGTAACTAGCTGCGGACCTTTCACACGGGCAACTAGCCAGCTTGAAAACGTTCGCAAACAAGCCCAGAATATGACTAAAAATGAATTCTCAGGTACATCATAATGGGGGACTCGAGATTAGCATCAACAACCTATAGTGTATTTACAACACGTACCTAAATTTATAGCGGGTGCTTAACGCACACCATAGTTTTCGCATAGAAATCCGACCACGAAGGATGGGATTGTACTCGCGACTTCAAGCTTAGCAGTGTTGCGCAACAGTTGGAAAACTACCGCGGTGATGCAGCCTAGAACGAAGGAGCCTTCTTCGACAAGCTTTTCTGGTAGCTCACGAAAGAAATTGCTTGTTGCCATTTACTATAATTTTCCTTTGTTGTGCTACACACAGAGAACCGAGTCCCGCCTGCCAAAATATTCGACATTTCTTCGAATAAACAGGCGCATCGCTGGCTAGAGCAATGTCGCCCGAACCTGCTTTCACTGTTTGTATTTATGTGCACGTTCAGATGTAGGTCATGAGTGTAAGAGGGTGATTCCACGTAAGATCGAACAATCGATGGCTGGTCGACCTCTCAAATTTATTTCAAAATTTTATATATTATTGCCTGATGAGTGGCAAGAAGAGATCCATAATTTGTTTTGCCGCCAAAAATTTTTTCGAAGCACAGGAAATCAATAATGACGAAGAGGTGCAGTGGAGCGCTCATCCGCTCTGCTGTTTTGGCCAACTTTCGTTATGCATTGCACAAAATATATTAAAGTTAGGTAGCTGAGATTTTTTTAACTAAATATATGCATGGTTTTGCTTCTGCTCAGGTATTTTTAGTTTTGATGTGTAGTGTAGATGTTTTTATAAAAAACCTCAAAATTGGCCCAGGAGACGTTATTTTCTTTATTTTGAAGGCCTTTATCTCAACAAATCCTTGTAGCAGAGCAACAAAAATTGCGCATTACGTTCTTCGCATGCTTATCTACAACACTGCCGAATCTTATATTTATATAACTTTTCAGTAAAGAGATACGATCGGGCTAAGTTAACGAAAACACCGGACAATGAAAACTTCTGACGACAATTAAAAAAAAAAAACCATTTTTCGTATTTCTTAAACTTTGTCCACTTATTTTCCTCTACATCAGCTTTCATAACCATTGAAAACATGTTGCATAATTTCGTTGCACTAATAGTTACGACCCCCCCAATGAGACCCTGGGGCAAGGATTGGCAATTCCGACTTCTTGCCCAGCAAGTGTATAAAATGCAGGCAGGATTGAATTGCTTTTTTATTAAAAGGCCAGCAGGTACCGAAAAAGGTGTCGCCGGCACTGAAGACTTTAATATTGAAATTATTTGGTCACTGCAGTGGCCACGAGCGCGGGGCTACCGAGCAAGCAAGCGCGCACCCGTTATGCTTGTTGTAAGAGACGGCGCAGTGAGAGCTCGTTTTCGCGCCCTCTGACCGATTGAGTTCGAAACAGCAACACCTCTCGGGTGACTTGAACGCACGTGCACTGGAGCTTCGCTATTCTATCCGCCCTCTGTTCGCATCGCAGCTAGGTGCTGATAACACGGCGGAGATGGAAGTAAGATGAAAACGCTATGAGCGCTCGCTTCACGCACGCTGCTGCCAGAGAAACTGCGCTGCGCCAGTTGCGATCAGTGGAAAGCATGAACGTGGCACTACAGTGGCAAAGCAAAATATGCAATGTCAAAGGAAAGGAAAGCAAAACTATCGGTAACCGGATGCGCTTGCCTATCTTACATGTCGGCAGCAGACGGCCTGAACTAGCCACACGTTCAGAGCGCTGTTCACACTTCATTCGGCGCGGATAGTTCTTGTGCTTTGCTCTTACTCTACTCCTCCTGCGCGTCTCATGGCGAGAAAGCATAGCTCGGAATGAGTGTATTGTGGAGACCACCTTTCGAAGCACAAGAAGCTTAAAGGAGTACTGACACGAATTTTTAAAAATTTCGGATTGTTGCTCTAAATAAAACTACTGGTGTCGAGAAACCTAAAACGACTATTGTGGTGCCTGGGAATGCATCGTATATATTTTAATTTGCGCCACCTTAAAAAGACACTTTCGGTTTAGATATCGAGGGGGTGGCTTCTCAGTGTCGTTTCATAGCAGTGTGACGTCACGGAGATACAGAAACTCGCGACGTACTAGCAGCTAATTCGTCATCTGCTCGTGTTGCACATAAACGATGAGTGAATTGTCGTCCTGTGACCCTGGCAGTGATTTCTGCGATTTAGGCTGCATGCAGGACGCAGAACTTGCATACTCGGGGGAACTGTCTTGACTCGTCGGGATAATGTCCTTGCAGTGGAGCTTGCAGATGCTCAGTGACGAAAACTTCAAAGTCAAATTAAAATATTTTATACGTGTTCTCCGACTCCAGTGTGTGCACAGCGTTGAGACTGCACACCAACGAAGCAAAAAATGTCCCTTTTGCGATGTCTCAAAATCGTGTCAGTACTCCTTTAATTATTGCAAAAAAGCCAAAATTTCGTAGACTTACCGACCTAGGCATATACGCTTTGAAGAAACGTTTAACGCCCGAAAGATCAGTGACTGCCAGTGAGACGGACTACTTGTGCTACGCGTGCTTTTGCTACCACTGCAATGAAAGATCTTCACGGAACGAACGATGACATTCTTATGCCCCCTGAAAAAAGAAATCGACGTCATTAACCAGATCACTGCGACTACCGGTGTACGTGCGTTCAAGTCACCCGAGAGGTGTTGCTGTTTCGAACTCAATCGGTCTGAGGACGCGAAAACGAGCTCTCACTGCGCCGTCTCTTACAACGAGCATCTCGGGTGCGTGCGCGCCTGCTCGGTAGCCCCGCGCTCGTGGCCGCTGCAGTGACCAAATAATTTCAAAATTAACGTCTTCAGTGCCGGCGACACCTTTTTCGATACCTACTGGCCTTTTAATAAAAAAGCAATTCAATCCTCCCTGCATTTTATACACTTGCTGGGCAAGAAGTCGGAACTGCCAATCCTTGCCCAAGGGTCTCATTGGGGGGGTCGTAACTATTAGTGCAACGACATTATGCAACATGTTTTCAATGATTATGAAAGCTGATGTGGAGGACAATAAGTGGACAAAGTTTAAGAAGTATGAAAAATGGGTTTTTTTTTTTTAATTGTCGTCAGAAGTTTTCATTGTCCGGTGTTTTCGTTAACTTAGTCCGATCGTATCTCTTTACTGAAAAGTTATATAAATATAAGATTCGGCAGTGTGGTAGATAAGCATGCGAAGAACGTAATGCGCAATTTTTGTTGCTCTGCTACAAGGATTTGTTGAGATAAAGACCTTCAAAGTAAAGAAAATAACGTCTCCTGGGCCAATTTTGAGGTTTTTTATAAAAACATCTACACTACACATCAAAACTAAAAATACCTGAGCAGAAGCAAAACCATGCATTTATTTAGTTAAAAAAATCTCAGCTACCTAACTTTAATATATTTTGTGCAATGCATAATGAAAGTTGGCCAAAACAGCAGAGCGGATGAGCGCTCTACTCCACCTCTTCGTCATTATTGATTTCCTGTGCTTCGAAAAAATTTTTGGCGGCAAAAGAAATTGCGGATCTCTTCTTTCCACTCATCAGGCAATAATATATAAAATTTTGAAATAAATTTGAGAGGTCGACTAGCCATCGATTGTTCGATCTTACGTGGAATCACCCAAGACTGATTTCTTTATATCTTGTGTGATTAAGCCCGTTTATTTGGCTCTTGTAAAACTCTGTGTGCGTGCATTATTACATAAGGTTATCTTGATCACCTGTGCGCCTGCTTACATCAGACCGCATCGCGGCTTCGTGTAACTCTTCATAACTCTGTTTAGACGTATATATATATCGGGACTCAATGACGTGATCGCTGCAACTTTACCTCTTCTTTTGTCTGTGTATAATCGTTTGTGTCTATAGGACCGCATACGCAAAGTTCATTGTCTCTTTTCAGCAAACTCTGCTCAAGATTTCTTAAATATATAACGCGGCCTTTTCTAAATCACAAAATTTTATCGCTGTTAAAATTTTGTGAATAGGAGTAGCCGTCACCATGTCACCAAAGGAGAAGCCGTCACGCATCCTCATTTCTTCCTCCTATTTTTTTTATTTCAATAAATCAAAAAGAACAAACAGTGCAACTTCCAGTTATGATGAACGGAAATTTTCGGTTACTCATTCGAGCCAAGTAATTATTGCCTTTCGGAGCTCTCACTAGTTTAACATCGTTTTACTTCCTAAGCACATTCGTCGCTTATATTAACAAAGAATGATACGCCTCCGTGTGTAAGGCAGCAGCAACCATGGTTTCGTGTGCGTTGTCACAATGTGCACCAGTTTCCTCCTTCGTTTTTGCTGTGCTATTAGCACCTGTACGCGTTTTATCTTACTTCATTGTATCTTCTTCTGTTTTCTCTAATTCTGCGCATTATCTTCAGAGCGAACCCGCCACGGTGGTCTAGTGGTTAAGGTGCTCGACTGCTGACCCGGAGGTCGCGGGATCGAATCCAGGCCGCGGCGGCTGTATTTTCAGTGGAGGCGAACATGCTTGAGGTCCGTGTACTGAGATTTAGGTGCACGTTAAAGAACACCATGTGGTCGAAATTTCCGGAGCCCTCCACTGCGGCGTCTCTCATAATCATATCGTGGTTATGGGACGTTAAATCCCAACAATTAATTAAAAATATTCATAGCGCAGCTCTTAGGCGCCCGTTCCTGGGTTAAGCGTCGACTGTTGTTCATCGTCGTGGCCGCGAGCGAACGAGCACAGTGAAAAAGACACTCTTCTTTTGCCGACGCCGGTTGGATAACTGTGGAGCCTTCACCGCCGAAATAGAAAATAAAAATTAAAAAATAAATAAGAATAAACAACAAAAAATTTTAAACGACAATAAAGGAAGAGGCCGGATGGATTACTTGGAACCTTAGACGCCGAAACAGAAAATAAAAAAAATTAAAGAATAAACAAAATATAGAAGAGAGCAAACTTGCCGAACAAACAAATTTAAACTACAGCGTTGTCCGTAACTGCAGTTCGCGCCGCCGAACCGAAAAAATAAAAAATAATTTAAAATAATAATACCACAAAATGACAAAAAATAAAAAAAAATAATCAAACAAAAATTACAATAGGTATCTGAAAAAAATTAAATAAAGATCCCTCTATAACTGTATGTACATACATCTCTAAAATCCTTTGCCTCAATACATCACCGAATGAAAACACGCACACAGCTGCACTCACATTTCGCATTAGGGAGTATCGTGACCGTCGGTATGTTTTTTTTTATTTTATTTTTTTTTACTGTGTGTGGGGCTTATGTGAACTTAATTATGTTTGTATTATGTGGAACCTGTCAAGGGCACCAACCACTGGCTCGCTATAAATGTCGACAGGAATATGCAGAGCTCTTGCCAACACTTTCTCAGAACCTTTCCAGAGAGTCCTTATGCCCAACGTCCGAGATACCACCCCATCATGAGTGGAACCCAAGCGTTGCGGCTGATAACGCTTCACCTTCGATCAAGAGATAACTCCACCCACTCAAGAGCACGCCGTGCTATCTAAACACGCTGTAGGTCTACATGAAACACGTCGGCCTTGCAAAGGCTTTGATAGCACAGACTTTGTGTACGTTTCGCTCTTGAATGCTATGCATTCACTCTTGCAACAGTAACCATCTTTAAACGTAATTGTTCATTTTTGTTGTATCGCGGCAAAGGACGCGGACACATGGGAAAGAAACGTAAGACGACAAAGGGCGCTAACATGAAACAATATGTTTAGGTAGGTTCCTTATGAACGTTCTTTACTAAATTCATAGGACAGCGCGGCAAACCATATGATAATATATGTACAGTGCTGAAATTGGAGGCGCGGCAGTGGAAAGCTCGCGAGGGTTGTAACGCATATGCACCGCAGGAATATGCGTACCGTACGTCGCATAACAGCGGACATTGCCACCCGGAAACCCGTGAACTGTTTTTAATTCTTTCATGTTTAATTCATCCTAGGATACGAGGCGCCCGTACGCTGAACGGCATTCGGCTATCTCCTTGATGGCCGAGGTAACCAATCTCTTATTCTCATTATGGTTCTGATATAACGGGAAAATTAATTTTTCTACTCGCTGAGCGCACTTTCTCGTAATTACAAGAATTTCTGCTGCGCAGTATGAAAGTTCAAGCGCTTGTTAACCACATTTCTAATTACTACCATCCAATACTCTGGAATATATAGAAACGTCCCTTAATTGAACACACGGATGTCTTTTATTTATTTCTTGGTTTAGTGCGCGCACGTCTCGTTGTGGCCGTGCCCCGCCGTTCGCGGCAACTGTGCCCTAAAATGATCAATGAACCAATTAGTTGCGACTGTGGTTACTCCACGATCGCAGCAAGAACAGTAACAATAACGACAGAAAGTAAATTCGCGCACACAAGAGAAGAGATCCAAGATCCAGACAACATAAACGCCTGTGCTAGTGTCGCCCTTTTGTCTTCTTTTGTGTCTGCGGACCTTACATTCTTTCATGATGAATCCTTACCAGCTAGCTCAGCTTTCTGCAGTTCCAACAACAATGAGTATACGCCGACGGCTTTTGTTGAGCGTCCCTTGCGATCCGCACTTCTCCTATTTCATGCACACAGGCAGCCGCGGATACATATGCCGATTTCGCATTTTTCATAAGTCCGTGCGTCTTTCAGAGGCGCGAGGGATGCTCATGCAGCTGCTGTTGGCAGGAGCGTTGCGCACTAGCGTTCCTGCCGAGATGTTGTAGTGCCCTAAAGCGACTAGTCGTCGTGCCACCGCGCAACGCCATGCGGGCAAGCACAGGGTTGCCGGTACCGCTGCCCATGTCTCTAGTTTTTAGAGAGAAAAAAAAAAGAATTTTCTGCATCGAGTACGCGTATAACTCTCATTTTTTATAAAACATTCAACAAAAGATTTTTAAGGTGCAACTTTGTGTGAGCCACATATACCTGACGTCTCAACTGAAGTGTCAAGATAGCGCTGAAACATGATTAGAAATTTTTTCTCGGTGGTATAAACACTACTCGTAGCGAGAACTTTGTCTTAGAAAATGAGAAAGTAAGCGCTGCCTCACAAAAAACGCACTTGGGCCCGTACTCACAAAGGCGTCTTACGCAAAAAATTTCGTAAGAAAATATTTCAGCGAATCACGACGTGGGACGTATCCTTAGCGAAGCCGGCTGACCAACGGGGAAATGCACTTACGAAAGAAAAAGTTTTGTGAATTCGGCCCCTGGCTCGCAACATCATATCAATCTCTCACCACTGCGCGCCACAAAAAAGTATTTTCTGCAATCTAATGAACTTATAAGCATGCAACTTTCCCGCAAAATTTTCGAGGGATAATTCTCAAATTAAACCTTTCCCTGTTGCAGTAAAACCGGTACTTTCGCGAGACAGTATTGGATATGCTTCCTGCGTGTTTTTAGCCGAAGGTAAGGGAACACAAGCCTAGATCGTTTACTATACAGTGAGCGCAGTGCAGAATTGTCGATAAATCTTTGGTGCTCTAATGTACTAACGTGTCAAAGCTAACATAACTCTAACGTAGCATAGCTAACACGTCTACTCTATTTCATGCTGCGGCTATTCATGTTGAATTCACATACGCGTGCCTACACACGAAAATAGTTGCAGAGGACAGCTCGAAAGTTTTTTAAGTGCATACCCAGGGAGAAAGACCTTCGCATCATTTCTTATTCTATTTTGCGGTGACGGTATATAGGAACGCAACAATCGAAGGCTGCAACCGATACATTTGTGGCGCATTCGGAACTGACCGGAGGGCGTGCTTTCATGTCCCCCATTTTTCATTTCCCTGCGGACAACATCAATCAACGCAGAACTGCTTTCCAATGGTTTTCTGGCGCACGCGGCGCCATCAATCTTTCGTCCCGTATACAGAAGAGGACGCCTCAAATCGGACACCGCGCACCCTTTCACAAACATGTCAAGCCTCAAGAAGGAAAGCCGGACACTGGCGATCCTACGGAATGCGCTACGGCCTGGCGGCAGGGCATGAGAAAGTGCACTTTTCCGTAGTTGTTCGAGAATATCAAAACTGTTGCTTTTTGCACTGCTCGAATAGACTTCATGGGGACCCCTTGGATGGTGCCACAGCAACCAGGACATTAAAACCGCGACACTGCGACCTTGAAGAAACTTTTTTTTTCTGTAAATCCGCCACTGGCCTTCAGAAGAAAGAGCACGCTGTAATTCAGCGTGCACAGCATAAAGCTTCGGACAAACATTTCAGGAGGATATGATAGACGCTGCGATCGTTCTGCTGTCATGGGAACGAAGGATATGTGCATCTTTGCGCTTATGAATTTAAGTTATATTGCGGCAGTATTTATTACTCTTTTCGTTCCGAATATTCCAAGGACCCATAGTTATATGAACACAGTGAAGCAGTAACGGTATGCTAGATACAGAGAAATCGCGAATTGTTCAGTTTAGTCCTATAACGCAATATATTGCTGATGAGGTTGCAAAGCCGTTTGAAGCCAGGGCAAACTGTAGAAAAAATCATATACTGCCCATCATTTGCATGCTAGCTCAATCGCTATACCTGCACAAGTGTCAAGGTTTCCTTTAGTAAATTTCATAGGGAAAAAAAGCTTTTTACACGCTAATTTCAGTCGTAAAGCAGGACGTCGTAATCATCATGCAAGGAGCGAGTGGTATAATGCATAGAGTTTCCTACAATACTTACTAGAGGGAACTCTGGCGCTAGTGTCTATGGGAGCTGCAACGCATGGCGCTTCAGCCAGCATGGGAATGATGGGTAGTACACGGGTTTGTCTAAACTTCGTTCTTTCGGCTCCGTTTGGCTCCGCGTCGTCTGCATCCGCTTTGTCGCAAAACGAAGTTCAGCAAAAGTCAGCAGTTTCACTACACCTCTTTAACCTTTTTAGCCTCACCAATTCAAATCTGGTCACAAATTTCACAACGATCGATTCTTTTATCCGAAAGAAAACCAAAACACAGAAATAAACAAAGCCACAAGTGCGTTCGAAGCCCGCAAGTACGAAGACTAGGCAAATCCGTGTACTACCCATCATTCCCATGGTGGCTGAACGATCGCAGCGCCAGAGTTCCCTCTAGTTAATTTTAGGAAACTCTATGGTATAATATCCTCTCAATGCAGCGAGAGCGAATGCGTGCGCTTGTTCACTGAAGCGGTGGTTACTTTCAAACATAAAAATAGCGACGCTCATGAGATAACGGACCCTTACCGCAACCAAAGGTATCGCAATGCCTGCGCGAGTCAGCCGATCGAGTGTCGCCTTGTCCGCAATTGAATTATGCAAGAGTGATTTGAATTGGTTCCTGTTCATTCAACAATTATACGTGCATGCATTCGCATGTTTTCAATCATAAGTACACAATGACACATACCGATTTCTGTACAAAGGCTTCCTCTATTTCAAGCCTCATAGTTTTGCAACATTTATGTACTACACGTTCCAATATTACCTTTTACAGTTCTACATCAAGCTGTCAAAGTTAGCGGGAATCCATAGGTAGGAAAACGTGCCCCTCCATCGGTTAACACACATCACCCCAAGTTGTGTTCATCAGTCACTGAACCAAAGATTACAACATAGGGGGCATTATTACCTCGTCGCATGCAATTGTCGTAATGTGTTCTCAATGACTGCCACAATATTCATATATTTTAGCTTAGGACGAAAGCGCTCACATGAGAACAGAGCAGAATATTTCACGATTTCAGAGGCTGCAAGTAATCCGCACTGGCTTGGCACTGCCTTGCTTATTTATTTTTTCGTTTATAAAATG
Source organism: Rhipicephalus sanguineus (assembly GCF_013339695.2). Lineage (NCBI taxonomy): Eukaryota > Metazoa > Arthropoda > Arachnida > Ixodida > Ixodidae > Rhipicephalus > Rhipicephalus sanguineus. The sequence continues at coordinate 255,525,433 of NC_051176.1, forward strand.
GATGTAATAAATGAGTAAAGTAGGACAAAGACCAGTGAAGCCCTATGTTGTTCAAGAAGATCCTTCAGGCTTTTCAGTCATGCCGTATTAGTCGTAGCACCAATTTCCTTTCCATGTATTTTTTTGTTACACATGTAACATATAAACCTACACATATTGTGACTCCAAGCCATGCAAAATAACTATGTTTCCGACTAATTTCTGCCTGTAATTAAGTCTGTTAAGATCAATGTGGTTGTCGTAGCTTAGACACGCTATGTGTGTCGACGAAAGAAAGGAAGCAGCTTAGCTCACGCACCCCCTTGACAGAAAAGCGTATTGTGTTCCGAAGGAGAACATTTTAATAACTGCAGCACTTTCTACAACTACCTTGAGCTAACTTTAACGCTTTGGGCCCAGAAAACGCAGACGCCCTTTTTTTGTGACCGCATCCAAGTAAATACTCTGTTTTTTCCAACTGAGCTGCTAAATTTTTCTACAAAAAGAGAGCTGAAGGTAAAGCTGACTCCTCGATCATATAGTATCTATAATTCTGCCGTAAACTTTTCGAGTCATTAACCAGATAATCGACGTTGGTACTAATGGTAAAAACGCCCTGTAAAACAGGTTCGACCGTACAGCCCATTCAAAGCGAACAAATTTCCGAAGCACGACAATTACGGTGCAGTGTCCAGGTGTAACTGGCCAGCTTGCTACACGCGGACGCTGGCACGGAAACGTGAACAGCAATGAGCGAAAATGTTGGGTACAGTACCTGCGGCTGCTTTGGCCGTTTTGCATGGTGTTGGGTGCAATAGGCGACGATACGTCCGACAGCGCATTAGCGCTCCGCAGGAAGCAGGGAAAGGATACAACGAAAGAATAGCGGCGCTCCCCGAGACTTGACGCGTCCTACACGCCGCGGGTTTTCTTTACCCTTATCGAGCTGATACGTACGATAGGCAGAAAAGAGAGCGCCGAACTCTTCTGCCTCCTTTTATTTGGCTTTTTTTTTTTCCTTGCGCCAGCGCTTTCGGCAGGTAGACCCCGACCCTTCCTTTTGCAACTGGCGCCTTTCCCATTGCCTAACACCTCCTTCCCCCCACCCCTTTCCACTGGTATACCCTCTCTTTGTCTGCCGACACATGAGAAACAAGTGCCTCCCGCTTCAAGCACGTGCCAGGAGAGAGCGCTGACGTGTGCAACTCCGACGCCGAAGGTCCTACTCCTCTTTCCCTCGTGAACGAGTGACGGCTATGCTTTCGCTGTTTTTCTCTGGCGCATTCTGTACTTTTCGTCCCGCTCCATGCATGGCGGAAATTGACGGGGTTCATTCGGACGTTGTTTTCCTACTTTCATTTCATAATATCAATGCATGCACCGGTTAAAACAAAGAAAAATATGTCCAGTGGATAAAATACCTTTAAAAATCCAATTTTCAGACGCACTTAGAGATGAAACCTTCCCTCCCACCTGTTGGGACGCACACTGGTAACCGTCTCGCCATCAGTACAGAAATGCAACGCGGCAATCTTTATCTCTTTGCGGATAAAAGCGCTTACGACGCACATACCAGAGGATTGGGTATATATGACCCGAAGGTCGCGGGATCGAATCCCGGCCGCGGCGGCCGCATTTTCCGTGGAGGCGAAAATGCTTGCGGCCCGTGTTCTTTGATTTCGGTGCACGTTAAAAGCAGTTTAGACCACCCCAGGTGATCGAAATTTCCGAAGACCTCCACTACGACGTCCCTCATAATCATATCGTGCTTTTGGTATGTTAAATCCCAGCAGTTATTAGGATTGGGTATATATATATATATATATATATATGTATGTATACCGAATCCCAAGTTACAATCACAGTAAAGAACTTTGAAAAAAAAAAACATATCTCAGATAATACAAAGTGGCAGCTCGAACTTCCTATTTAGTGCCTGCCGTAATATACCATATAATATGATAATTATCCTATTAATATCATTATCCGAAATGTCATGAACTCTTAACATTATGCCAAAATAATAGCAGGCCTACCCGTTCTTCCCTCCACCTGCCATTGCGAAGTTTATCTCAAAAGCTCCTTGTTTGAAGACGGCAGCGGATTCATTTCAAAAGGTCTGGACGATTAATTCGCTGAATTAATTACAGCCAGCAATTCGCTTTCAACAACCATGGGCTGGACTTATCTCAAGCTTGCAACAATAAATACTTTTCCCATACCATCTAAACTTGAAAGAGAAGTCACGGAGCATACGGTTTTATGCGGTTCCATTGTTGTATCGCCACAAGCCCCGTGCTGTCTCTGGGCTGTGCCTCCTTCGTCACTGTAACTGTAATGCTTTTAATGTCGAGCGAGCAAGGCATCGACTCTATGCATTCTGTATGTATAAGGATTCCTCTTCCGACTGGGCGGTGTTTTGTAAAGGACGTAGACGGCCGTGAGACGTATAGAATTTCGTAGGCATATTTTGCGTTGTGGTTTCTTCCTTTTCTGGAGTCGTATATCATTCCACCAAAACGCTTCGGGACTTTCTTTTTACCCTTTCCGCATTCCAGAACCTTTCGTATGCAGGTGTACCGTCTATATAGACTGAAGCCCTGCGACGCATCAGGAAGTTCAAAGCTTTCTTTTTCGTTAAATCACGCGCGCTAGGCGAATGTCAAGCAACTCAGCATATGATTCACTGTATTCTTTCAAAACTCAAAACATTGCTTTTACCACAATCTTGTCATAAATTAGCGAAAAAGTACAACATTTAAACTAATTATAGAAACGCGAAACGATAAATTTGGAAGATTTAGAGCCCATCTGGAAATATTCAGCTGATCTCTGTACACGAGGATAGCCACTGTGGTTTTAATTCATCGAGATTCCGAAGGAAAGCGTGCAAGATAAAAAAAAAAAACGACTTGTCTCTGCGGTGCAACGTTTGTTCCATCTTATATGTTTCGAATGAATAATGAGTGTCTTTCGTAGAGCGAACGCGTGAATAGGCCGCAAGCGAAAGTGATGGTTGAGAGTCGCGACGGCCTCACAAGTCGCCTCGGACGCACTGCCATTCGGCGCCACAACCTCCTCGTCCTCTGCGCGGTCTGTCAGTGGCAGAAAATACCGACAAAGCTACAAGAGTCGTCATGCACTTTTTGTCGCCGCACACCAAACGGTTTATACATTTGCTTCTTCGCTTCAACGCGCGAGATAGTTGGCCAAAAAAGAAAAAACAAAAATACAGCGTGTTCGTTCAATAATGACGGCCTGTTCATGTATGCACCCTGTTTGCGAGCAACGTCGAAGATTCCTTCAAAGCGTTTCTCAGGGCACTAACGTCGCTATGAGCCGGCACAGAATTTCCTACAAGTTTTGCTAAAGAGAGAACCCCAGCACCGGTATACCTACGGGTGCTCCGTGTAAAGCAGAGCAGCGAACTTGTAAATGATATACTGTTTATGGATTTAATTAAACTTCGTCCCTATGGGTCTTCACACGGTGTTGTGACATTGCTAACCCATAGCTTTTGACAACACATCGCGTTATATAAACGCCGCGAAACGAATGTACATCCGAGCCGATACTAATTGCCTCGTTGCATATATATATATATATATATATATATATATATATATATATATATATATATATATATATATATACGTGTTTTGACATTTAAAAAAAACATGCATAATAAGTGAAGTAAAGCGGGACAACACCAACACCGACAGAGAGAGATTACGACACATGTATTTTTTTTACTTCTTTACTTTCTAAAAAGGGCGATTTTCTACCTCTTTCAATGCGTAAAAATGGCGTCTCAAGAACGTGAAAAGTCAAGAGCTACCATCGTTCAGCTATAGTGATAAAGACGATTAGAGCGTGGGATGATCTAATCTCCGTAAGATAGAGCTAGCCATGAGGGCACCTTTTTGCTAAGGATACCGTCATTCGACGCAATATGCGTCAATGCAGCTGTAACATGGCGCAATTCTATTTCCCCACGGTATATCGGCTAGAAAGGTTTCTAGCCATCACACCCAAGGTGTCCTACACGCAAGGAGGCAAACGACGAGTTCGAGGAGGAAGTCGGACCGGTGGACGGCCGTTCCAACGCTGGGTTGCACCCCCGGCTGAATCGCCACCGTCTGCGCGCCGCTGCTGATTACAGTCGAGTGTTGCACATTTTATTTTTTCGAAACCTTAGTACTAGGTTAGCTAAAACACCATGTTTATATAAAATCTACCACACTTATATGCTGCAGAGTATAAGCACATATAAGACACACGTGCACCCATATTTGCGTGAACGTTAAAGGACCAGGTGGTCCAAATCAATCCGGATTGCCGCACGACGGCGGGCCCATTAACTGTATCGTGGTCTAGGCACGTAAAACCCCATAGTTTAATTACTTTTAATAGTCGAACTTAAAAAAAAACATCCATATGACTATTTCTACAATTGACGAAGACGTCTGTGCTCTATTTGGTTTAATTGTTCCTTGAATCTTCTGTTCCTAATCTTTCTGTTCAAAACTATATACCGTTAAAAAAACGCTTTTTAAATGCGAAGCATTTCTTAGCGAACCCCAGGCACTTTGGCCGTTTTTATCTATCTATCTATCTATCTATCTATCTATCTATCTATCTATCTATCTATCTATCTATCTATCTATCTATCTATCTATCTATCTATCTATCTATCTATCTATCTAGCCGCCTACGTCTGGGCGCTCTCCTGGTCGTCTCCACAACTTGTAATATACCAAAATTGGCACAGCAGGGGATCAGTATATGACGAACACGATTCACTGGTCATGACATGAATAACGCAAAACTCCTCTCGTGTACGTCATGAAATTCTTTCCTTCAGTCACGCGTGGCACATACCCGCATACCACAGTTCATCTTATGCGGGTATGTACCACAGGTGATTCACAGTCTCAATCAACACAATAATGGCGAACATACACATTGAAACGCAATGCCAGCGAGCGAGCTGAAGACAGAACTCCCCTGGATGACGCTCGACTGCCATCCACTCGTCCACGTGGTCCGCCAGAATGACGCAATGTTCTCCTCATTTGATGTGAGGCTGGGCGATGGCCTCGCGCTGACCGAGGATGACGTCAGATTGATTGAGAGCCGCTTTGTGACACGCGAAGAAGCCGCCGCTATGGGCCCTGACGGCATACGGCTATACTACAGCAATGCGGACGTCGACCGCTATAACGCAAGTTGCCTCGACGCTGCGGACAACGTGTTATGTCATCCCGCATGCGATAACATAACTGGCTATAAGAACGAGCAGGTACACAGGGATGCCCGGACAAAGGTGACCAACGTGAACATGAGCGACATGGTTGGCCTGCCGGCCTCAATTTACCCGAGAATCGGCAAGCCGTACATGACAACGGCCGACATCTACGTGCACGTGCACGACCTCGAAAAATACTCTCTGCTCACAGCAATTGGCGTGTTAGCACTTTCTGAAACCTGGAGCGATGAGCCCACCGCAATCACGGGATTTCAATGTGTCGTCCACAGCAAGCGGGTTCATTGCAGGTGCGGCGGCGTGGGCACATATAAGAACACGGCGATGCTCAACTTCAACGTGGGCCGCATTCCACTTCACCGGCCCCCAGACACCGAACACACACGGACAAGCAGCGGAATCGGCGAGGTCTGCGTTGCGCACATCAGTCACAATAACAATGACATTGCGCTCGCCGCCGTCTACGTGAGAACTGCCAAGAACCCCTTGCACACATGCACACGGGTTCGTGAAACGTGCGTGCGTTCTTCATCATAACGGACAAGTATAAGCACTACATATCGGCTTACCGAATCTGGTGTTGGTAAAACCTAAGTTGCTGTTGGCATCATTACACAAATGTAAACAACTCGTTATATAACACACGTGCGACTCTTCAACATATGTGTGCGTATACCATTTGCGCCTATCTTTAGCGTCATTTCGTGACGTCTCGCTCAATGTAAAAATAACGCCACAGGCACCTTGCCGCCGCATGCTTCGCATTACATCGATTCCCACGGTACATGGGATCTGCCGAATTTCTTTTTTATTTTTTCACCTTTCTCCACATCTTTGTTCTCTCTGTTCCCGATATCGCCGTTGTTTTTTTCTTTCTTGTTGCTTTCCTAAACTTTCATAATAAAACGCAGCGAGATATCACGATAGGCTTAAAAACCTATTGAATAAACAGTCACCAATTTTTTTATTCCTTTTCTCATAAAGTAAACGCAAGAAATCTATAACGTTTAGCAGCAAAGGCTCCTGGACGATCCCTACACAAGACATCCGCGCGCGGTCACGACAATGCGGACAGCACCGTGATAACGACCTCGTTTCACGGCGTCGCTCATGTCCGCCTGTGTTTCCCACAGCGCCGGGCGTCAAGTACGCACGCGTCGGTTATTACAGCCACGCTCCGAAACCGAGGTACGAAGCAGGAAGTTCGGTACGAGCGATTGCCTTCAGTTTCTATTTGCAATAAAACAAAAGCTACCCCGCTCACGCTCTCTGCGCCCAAAGCAGTGCTAACGGAGCGTTGATTGCCGTCTCTGTTTACAATGATAAACTCCGACACGATGTCGAGGACATTGCGCCGGCCAATCCTATAATATCTAACGGACACCATTAGCGGAGGTCGCTGCCCGGTGACAAACAGCGACGAGTGAAAGAGTCCGAATCCGAAACGCGCAGTAATTGTTTGTCAAGTTTGCCCTGTGCGTGACCGTTATTCAACAGAGATAAGCTACCCCCCTCCCCCCACTCACACACATACACAGGCTTTAGAGGAGTTAAATAACTGTACTCAGTTGTTTCTTCGCACAACACTTTCTCGCGAAAGTACTGAATTCAATGTAGGAAAGATTACATTTTAAGGGCTCGTTTTTCTTTGTTAGACACAATATTAATGAGAACTAACAGACAGCAATGCCAAGGAAAGTATAGGGGATGTTCTTTGTAATTGGGATATAAATGTGAAGAAAGTAAAGTGGACGAAAAGATAACTTGCCGCCGGCAGGGACCGAACCTGCGACCTTCGAATAACGCGTCCGATGCTCTACCACTGAGCTACGGCGGCGGTCATCCTCCCGTTCACTTTATAGGGTATATATGTGCATTTAAACCTAGGAGTGTGTCAGCGCCGATCGCAGCCATTAATATTGAATTCAATGGAAAACTTGAATATAATGCAAGAGCATTATAAGATCTTGTCAATCTATAAACATCAGCGCCACTTCTACTGCATGGTCATGTGTGAGTTGTGTCTATTACGCATGACCTTATGCCCGCCTCTTGTGGTACAGTGGTCACGGTGCTCGGCTGCTGACCCTAAAGTCGCGGGTTCGATAACGGCCGCGGCGCTCGCAATTTTGATGGAGGCGAAATGCTAGAGGCCCGTGTACTGTACGATGTCAATGCACGTTAAAGACCATCAGGTGGTCGAAATTTCCGAAGCCCTCCACAACGACGTGACCAGGGGCGTAGCCAGAAATTTTTTCGGGGGGGGGGGGGGGGGTTCAACCATACTTTATGTATGTTCGTGCGTGCGTTTGTACGTGTGCCTGTATATATACGCAAGAAAAACTGAAAAATTCCGGCGGGGGTTTGAACCCCCCCTTCCCCTTGGCTACGCCCCTGGGCGTGACTCATAATCGTATCGTGTTTTTCGTACATAAGATCCTGGATATTATTATGCATGACCTTATGGTATGCTGCTGTTCTCTATACTACTGCATGCGCTTCCTCGTGGTACCACACTTACCACTCCCATGAAACAATGTATATATGCTACAGCTATTAATATTATGTATATTGTGTTCTTGTGGTAATAATAATAAAATTCAAAATTATTATTATTCTACAATGTTCGCATTAGAGTCCGACGATAAACGGCACGGGCTCGTGATTACTTTTACAGTGGCAATAGTGGCAACAACTGCACCCCATCCTAAAATCTGAGAAGACATAACAAACTGCACTGCAGATGTCTACATGTTTCGAAATAAACTATCCTTGTTTTCATTGGCACTACTCAGCCACAATTTTGGTGACGCCAGCCTGTGAGTGTGTACAACCACCTTGGTGTGTACACACATAAAGCAACATCTAATTATTAACCTTGTGGTGGATGCGTTGCAAATTGAGTTTCTACAGCCTCACACCTGTGTGACCCAGTTCAATTCATATGTCATTCTTGTTTTCTTTTATCGCTTGGGTCTTTAATGCGTCATACTGGTCATACTTTTTCATGTATGGGATAAAAGCATTAAAAGAATGCTCCGGAACAAAGGCCTAACGGCGCTTCAAGCTAAGTGATTGATTGATTGATTGATTGATTGATTGATTGATTGATTGATTGATTGATTGATTGATTGATTGATTGATTGATTGATTGATTGATTGATTGATTGATTGATTGATTGATTGATTGATTCATTCCAACTTATGCATTGGATACGAAGTATCTATAGTACTTATTTTGCTGATGTCGATATTATAAGCTGCCACGACTATTTCATCCCGAGCGTTGCATTCTTGTGTCTGTTACTCTTCAACACTGTGCAACTATTTGTACACGTTATGCTTTCTCTCTCTCCTGTCTTTTTAGAGCACAACTCTTAGGCACCCTCTCCTGCTTCGAGCGGCGTCGCCGTCGTCGGCGTAACTGGTCGAGCGGACGAGGACGAAAGAGGGCGAACGAGGAGCACAGCGAGTCGCTGCGTTAGCGTCTGCAATGCCTCGTGCCTGCTCGCGCTTTTTGTAACAGCGCAACGCATGCCTCTCGCGCACGGGCACGAGAAAGTGGGTTGACCTGCCAGGCTTGGGAGAAGAAGACGTGCAATGGTCGAAGGGACACCGTATGTGTGGAACGCTCTAGCGGACCTTTTGATTTTGCATCTAGTTTTTCGGGCACAAGTTCGCCCAAAATGAACAAGTTTTATAGCGCAGCTCTTAGGCGCCCGTTCCTGCGTTGAGTGGCGTTGGCGTCGTCGTAACCGCAAGAGCGAACGCGGAGCGCAGCGAAGGATGAAAGACGGCGACAGCGAGGAGAGCGCGAGGAGCAGGGAACGAAAGTGGCGAGACGACGGGTTCTGCGGCGGCCACCCACGGCGCCACAGTAGTGCTCACCGTCGCGCGGTAGCCGATGATGTCATCACTATGTATGCGGTGAGGGCGCCCACCGATACCATATATGGAAATAAAGCGCTGCATGAACGGAGGCCTGTCTGCGGCGGCTGTTGTGGAACGCGCCCACGCGCGGCCTTCCACGATCTCCCGGTTAGCGAATCAGTCGCGGCTCAACTTATCGCAATGTCAAAACACCTAAACAGCTGCGCTCAGAATTCGCATTAGGCAGTATCGTAATCATGGGTGATTTTTTTTAATTCCCTTTGCGTTTTGTTGGCTATTAATTGTTCCTCTTCATAACGGTTCTGTTACATATAAAATTTGTTTTAACAGCGGAGCTGTTAAAGCTGGGCGTAAGATGTGATCCGTGGACTGGAAGCACCTCGCCGAGCGATGACGTCACTGCGCGTCGCCATGGCGCGCGCTCTCTTCGTCCTCTTCATCTCCTGCTTTGCCCTCCAAACATGTGCGCCCGGCGCGCGCTCTCCCGCTGCACCCATTTGTCCGGCGTGGGATGCAGTAACTCGGATGGGCGAGAAAACGAGTTAAAAGCGAAAAAGAAAGAAAGAAAGCAAGAAGGAAGGAAAAATTCTTCGTGAAACAAATTCTTGACGTGACGGGATTCGAACCGGCGTACCCACGATCCGAATGCGAGCATCGTAACCACTCGGCTATCCAGGCATGCTAGCAAAGAAAAACACAGCCTTGTAAGTGTAGTATAGCAAGGGGGTGGGAAAGGGGAGTGAGGTTGAGGAGGAGGGAAAGGAGGAGGGGAGAGCATAGCATAGAAAGAGAAAGAAATGGGGAAAAAACAGAAAGATAAAGAAAGGCAGAAAGAGAGAGAGTGAAAGAAAGGAAGAGAAAGATATAGACAGAAAGAGAAAGAGACTGAAAGAAAAAGGAAGCGAGAAATAGAGAAGGAGAGAGAAAGAGAGGGAAGAAAGGGCGAGAAAGAGAAAGGAATGTATACAGAGAGAAGGAGAGAAATAGACAGGCACAAAAAAGACGTAGACAAGAAAATAGAGAGAAGCGAGAAAAGAAACATGAAGAAAGAAAGAGAAAAATTAAGAGAAACAAAAAAGGCCACCCAGCTCTGCACTTCCTTCAGGCTTGGCACTACTATAGTGCGAAGCTGCCATAAGTGACGTTTTTTTTTTTTACTGTGACCAAATGTACTCTTTCCTATTTGTTTGTCCCCTCACGTTTTCCCACATTTTAATTACTCCCTCACATAGTTGTCTTGGACGTAATTTTCTTTTGTTACGGTACCGGAGCACCAGCATGCGGATGATGGTGTTGTTTCTGGAAACGTGAAGTAAACAGTTGATCGTCTGAATAATTGATTTTCTTAAACGTGTGCACGACTATACAGAAAGAGAGAAGGAGAAAAGAAGGAGGCATCCAAGTGCTACCCGAAAGGGTACTAAGGCTGCCTACTGTTTATAAAGTAGAATCTCAGAAATACAGAAATTAACATAGCAAGATGGGAAGGCAGAAAAACAAGATGTCAGATCTCAAAGATTCAAGAACTAAGGCTAAACGACAAAATTTAGTGCAAGGCACCTCAAGCATAGAAATATCACCCGTGTCGCGCTAATTAAAAAGAAGAGCGCTCAAAAATAAACTTTAAAAAAAGAACTACCGGGGTTTTCTCAATCCAAAAAAGAAAGAAAAATATGTACGCTTCATAGGCGCATGACAAATGACTTTATTATGTTACAGACGAACTGAGGATGCCATAAGCGTTGTCGGTATCCAGACGCAGTACAATCACGCTTTCATCTATACAACAAGAGTTGCGAAGTGGGCTTGTTGGCAAGTCATGACGAATTTTGGTTGCAGCGCGAATTTGGCACAAGGACACGAGAAGGAAGACGACACACGCAGCGCTACTAGCAACAACAATGTTTATTTTTCCAGACCCGCACCGGCCTAAGTATACCCCTACCTCAGCAGCAACAACAGGTCACGTGGTGATAACAACCGACATGTGCGAGAGAATCACCTAACAACAACATAACAGGTGATAACCGCATAGTAGCAGGACGTCAGCATTTCCGCAGGAACTTTAACTCTTTTGAAGATAATGATACTGATGGCTTGCTTACGCAGCCATCACCCAGAGCGTCGCTGTGCTCCGCTTCTACGATGAGGCGGGTGATTTCATCCTTGTGACGTCCCAAAATGGTGGTCCGGTCAAAGTTTGGCCTGCACCCGCACGACCGAGTGTGGATAGCGAGGAACCCGTCAGGCGGCAGCTTTTAGATGCGAAGCATTTCTTAGCGAACCTTTGGAACTTTGAGCGTTTCTATCTACGTATCTATCTATCTATCTATCTATCTAGCCGCCTACGTCCGGGTGCTCTCATGATCACCTCCTTAACTTCGTGTAGACCAAAATTGGCATGGGAGGGTAAGAAGATTTGACGAATATGACTGTCGGGTCATGACATGAATAGCGCGAAAATCCTGTCGCGTACGTCGTAAAACACTTTCGTCCAGACACGTGTGGCACATACCCGTTTACCACGGGCCGAGGCGTACGGGTATGCGCCACAGGTGATTGACAGTTTATATCTACCCAGGAACGGCGAGAACAGACATTGGTAACTTAAATGGGAGAGCGTTAAGAAAAACCGACATCGGCAGCGTTCACCCGACGAATGGAAAGAATGAAAATTAGGATCCCAGCAGGGATCGAACCCAAGCATTCTGCGTGGCAATCAGGTATTCTACCACAGAGCCACGCCAGGTATATAAACTGGTTTGCAAAACAGCCTATGCAGGCGTAATGTCGGTGCAACGTCAATTGTGGTTATGGTGCTGGCTATCTAATTTTGCAAGAAAGTAATAAACACTACATGATACTCCTACGATACAGGCGTCATATCAGATTAACGTCTGTGGTTCCGGTGTTGGCTCCGCTTTTATAGCATTCTAATAAACATTACAGTTGTATTCCTATGATTCAGCAATCTATATTGAAGCATTGCTCGGCTCCGGAGCAATACATTAACGAAAGTTACATATGATATTCACATCATCGCACCGTAAAGTGCACTTAGTCCGCCAGAACGGTGCAGTGTCCTCTTCATTTTTTACGAGGCTGGGCGATGGCCTCATGCTGACCGAGGATGATGCCAGATTGACTGACAGCGGCTTTGTAGACTAGGCTACGTAGGCCACATACGCCTAGGTAGTCTACGAATACGACAAGCGCCATCCACTGATGTTGGTCTACGTAGCACTATCCAGGCCTACCAGCCTCGACGGCCTATACATCACCAACGCGAAGGGTGACTTCAGGTTCCGACATGTCGCCGGCTCTATCAACAGAAAACATTTCGACGAAATAAATGACCGAGGCATCCACGATTTCCAACAGCTGCACTATACCTCATACTTCACTACACATGGACCCCTCGTCACCGCGATCACGACCGGATCCAATAACAAGTCATGACCAGCTGTTGGTGCTCACTGACCACGGCGATGATGACCTTGTTCAAGAACTGTCAGCAACCTCTTCCACACATGCACACTGGTTCGTGAAACGTGCGTACGTTCTCCATCATAAGTACAAACACTACATATCAACTTACTGCTTCTGGTGTTGGTAATAACCACGTTGCCGTTGGCAGCGTTACCCAACTGTAAACAACTGGTTATATAACACATATGCGACTCTTCAACGTATATGTGTGCGTATAAAAGTTATAGAAATCTTTAGCGTCACTTTGTAACGTTTCGCTCAGAAAAAAAAAAATTATACGCCACAGTCACCTTCCCGCCGCATGCGTCGCATAACATCGACTATCACGGTACGTGGGATCTGCCCAATTTTTCGTCTTGTTTTCGTGCTCCCTTAGCCGCACGTTCACGCACCTGCCAGTCTGTCCGACGTAGCATTTCCCACATGGCAGCGGCATATGGTATAGATGACGAATGCCTTACAATCTATGAATTTGAGTATATGCTTGATGCCACATTCTACTTTTTCTGTCCTAGAGGGATTTGTTTTCGAACAGAGGCTCTCTAGGTTGTGGGGCACAGAGAAAATTACCCTTATATTATCCCGTAAGGCCAATTTCTTCATGTTATGAGACAGTTTATGAGTGTATGGAATGAGGGCTGTGTTCCTGTACTCAGGAGCAACGAGGTCTTGTGGGTCAGGATCGCTCGATCGTGCACGAAGTTTCTTGAGGTTCTTTTCTACTACTGAGACCATTACGTGATCAGGATAACCGGCTTCTTTTAGACGTGAAATCTGTTTCGTGAAACTATGAGCCATGAGGTGTGTGCAGGACTTTTTTATAGCGTTACTGAGGCACATAGCTGTTATGCCCCTCTTGGTCAGTTTTGAGTGGTTAGAGTGTCTTTTATTTGAGGTCGACACATACGGTACATTTCATTTATATTCCTTGGTATTACGTGCCAAAACCACGATATTATTAAGAGGCACGCCATAGTGGGGACCAGATTAATTTCGACCACCTGGAGTTCTTTAACGTGCACCTAAAGAACACGGGTGTTCTTGCATTTCGCCCCCATCAAAATGCGGCCGCCGTGGCCGCGGGAATCGCACCCGCGTCCTAGGACTTAACAGCCAAACAGCTTAACCGCTGAGCTACCACCGCGGAAAGAGCAACAATTCGATGCATGTACACACCGGATTTTCCGTCCGATCACCCGCTACAAAGCACCAGGCATCATTAATAATCATCAACTTTCTAATATCCTCTACCGGGCCCGGGCCGGGCCTGGTCATGAACACACGCGCCCTGGATAAGTTTAGTAATGAACGCCCGGGCCGGGCCCGGGCTTGGAACCACGGACCCGGGCCGGGTTCGGGCTGGGTTCAGTCATGTACGCCCAGGCCCGGGCCTGGCCCGGGCTGGGGTCGGGCTTCATAAAGCGACCCGTGCAGTGCTCTAGCACTTCTTCCTCTCCATGACGTCTTTCACACAAGGCACGCGTGTGCCCGGAGAAAGCGGTCGGCACGTGGCCGCATGGAGGAAAGAAAAATGCGTGGCAGCATGAAAATCAAGCAATGTCTAGGCTTGCACACGTTGAGAATCAGGCCTGCTTGATGTGCTGTAGGTGGCGCTAGTCATCATCTAAAGAAATAGCGATGTTAGAGTGCATCAATGAAGCGTCCTATATGTAGGACACTGGGCATATATGGGTTAAAACAACGGACACGCGTATAATCTAGAAAGCATTTCTAACAAATGAAGAAATCGTACCAGTACGGTTCATATTAGTGAAAACATTGCACATCACTGAAATCATTGGTATGAGCTCATATATTAATAATTGTTGGCCTTTTACGTCCCAAAACCCCGATATGATTATGAGGGCCGCCGATGTGGAACGCTCCGGAAATTTTGACCATCTGGTGTTGTTTAACATGCACCTAAATCTAAGCACACAGCTACGTCGCGCGAGGAGCAACTTTGAACTTTGAATCTAAGGGCGCGGTCGCGATCGCTGGCGCGCTATCTCCACAGCCATCACAGCGGGCGGCTCGTATCCCGTTTTACGTGCTGCGCTCTCAACGCGAAGTGACTATGCGGAGAGCATCTCTCTTTGGAGCGGCCGTATTCTCTTACACCAGCGTTTTGTAGCTAAGCGAGATCGGATACAGAACAGTTAGCTGCCATCCTCACTTCGTATAACACTAGAATTTGTTGCTATCGCATCCATCGCTTCGCCCTTGCGGTGAAACTGTGACTTTTTTTACTCTTCTACCACGCTATATTACATATGTTAATGTGGTTCCTTCTCGACATGAAGCCCGTATAGGGTCCTTTTGCAAAGCAGATTCAAGCATCACCATGGCTCTGAGATAGAATACTGGGCTCCCACACAGAGGGCCCAGGTTCGAACCACGTTCCATCCTGGATATTTTTTCTTATTTCGCGCGATAGCGGTTACGGACAACCAACGGCGGCGGCGGCGGACAACCACAGCGCCAAAAACAGCCGTTGTTGTGATTTCCTAACAGCTTTCGCTGCAAAAAAATGAAGGCCAGAGTTCACCTTGTTTACTTTTTTGCCCAAACCGCAGAGCCAGTTCGTCAATGGGACGTAAAGCATATTTTGTCTGATTCTGCGCACACAAGATTTTCGTAACTCACTAACTCGAGTCGCATGCTTCTCTTTAATGCAATCGAGCCTTTCTTAATCGTTGATCTATCAACCAGTTCGGAACAGATATATACGCTAGAAAAACCTGTCGCGACGCTGGAAATGATGCTGCGTCACAGGCTGCTCATGTGGCATCTGCAAGATAAGGTTAATAACAATATCTGGGGCTTTACGCGCCAAAACTACGATATGATTTGAGGCACGTCGTAGCGGAGGAATCAGGAAATTTCGACCATCTGGTGTTCTTTAATGTGCACTGACATTTGCACAGTACACGGGCCTCCATCGAAATCGCGACCGCCGCGGCCGTGATCGAACCCGCGACTTTCGGGTCAGCAGCCGAGCACCGTAACTGTAACATCGAGGCGGACTCAAGATAGGGTTCGTTCGTGCATTTTGTCTTTGTTTCCTTGCTGATCTGAATAGCTGGTCTTTTCATCGTTCCAGAACCTTAATTTGACATATCCTATCTCTGCTCCTTTGATGTGCTCTCAAGCAGAAACTGGGGAATAAAATTATGTTTACGGTCGCCATAATACAACTCTTGCTTTCCTGTTTAACTTAATTTATAAGGCTGTGGGTATTGCCCGGAAACAGCGGGAAATTATAGCTCTATAATCGTGGTGTCAATTTCACGGTACATATATTTCCCAGAAAATACGCAGGAAACTTGTTAATATTTGAACACCTTTTTTAGTAGTTTACGGTTACTGCCTTTTCGGGCTATACCATCAGCAAATACACCCCTGACACCACAAAATCTGGCACAGCAAAGCGCCTTTGCAGACTTTAAAAGGAGTGGAACACGTCATCCTGGTTAGATCGGCTTGTACCTGGAGCTTTACCGTTAATACTACGTTAAGTGGCATGCGCGCAACTACTGGTTGCAAAAATTATACGTAGTACAATATACAGACTTGTTGGTTGGCCGTTTGGTCCACATTTAAAACCATCGTACACGTGGTGAAACGTCTGCAATACGTTTCTGATAACGCAGCCTCGTTGGCGCCAGCTTGTCACAAGCTGGGCAATCCACGGCCGCAGGCTTCCACAAAATGCACAGGAGGCCCGTAATAAGTACGCAACCAGTGGAATATTTCAGTAGGAGACATCCCCACATCTGATGCTTTGGGACTGCGATGTCAGCCGTGGTCGCATGGAGCGTCGGGAATAAGCTCAAGCTGGCGCAACGACAAACGTCGCCGACTACAAAATTATGCAGTACTTTGGAAAACCGATGAGATCGTTCACTTCAAAACAAAATGAAGCGGAGCAGCGCCCCTTCTCACCGCAGAATCACATCCGGCCCGAACGCGAGACCATGGCTCTGAAGCTTTTGACAAAAAGGCATCCATGATGGCGCCGTCTGCGCTCTAAAACAGTTTGCACCTTTTCGGGAGCCTTTTCGTCCCACAATAATCATCATCTGGCTTACTTGCGTTTCCTTTCTTGAAAACTAGGCGCTCGCCTATTTCCTATCAAGAATGATGCGTCGCGCTGACAGACGCACGCTTTTCGTGGTCTGGAAAGACCGGACGCGCGGCGATAATGCAAGGAAAGGCATGCGAAATAGATTGCTATTGCAGAATAACGAGGTGGTCTAAATTTCCGGAGCCCTCCACTACGGCGTCTCTCATAATCATATCGTGGTTTTTGGGACGTTAAACCCCAGATAATATTATTATCTGCACATACATGCGTTCCCGAGTGAATATCGCTGACCCATCGTGACCCAACGTTTGCCGTCCAACTGGATGAACAAAGGCAAGCCTTAGCAAGACAAGCTGGATCGATTCGCTTTTGTCCAGCTCGTGCACACCCTAACTGGCTTAGATTATCACAAGTGAACTCCAGGATGTCTAGCCACTCATAATGTCCACTTAATACTTCATATCTATCATCGCACAATGGCAATGAGAACGCTGTTAAGCCGACGAAGTGGTGAACTATACGCGTATTCATTATATGCACTATACGTAAGCCGACGTTGGCACAATAGTAAACTGTCGGCCAACTTTAGTATTGTAGCACCGGCAGACCTATTTAATCCAGTGTGCACGCAGATTTGCCGAGGTCACAATGCCACCATTTTCTTTCTAAGCGATCACGACGTTCACCTTTTCGCTAAACGCACTCGGCGCGCCGATTCCGATGCGATGACAATGCTTCACTACCTCAGCAACGAACGAGACATATTTAATAATCGTTTCCTTACGTCAGGCGAAACATGACAAAGGCTCGAGGCTCAGTTTTCAAACGACAACAAGTAGGCCTCCCGCACGCACACCCAGCCGCCGATGGCGGTCCACCTGCAGGCGGGCGAGAGAGGAGCAACACGGGAAGCGCCCCCAGTGTAGAGCAGCACGGGCCAGCATGGGGCCAGTTTACTGAGCTCAGCGCGCCACCAGAGGGTTTGAGGTGAGCAGAGCGGGAATGACGACATGGATGCCCCCGTCAAGGCTTCGGGTCGCGGCTAACGGCTGCAGGCCGGCCGCGCTCACGATGGGCGTCACCGTAGCGCTGACCACGGTGGCCTGCGGCAGCGCCACTGCCGCTGCCGCTGCAACGCGCTTCACTTCGGCGTCCACGGCAAAGTATCCGGCCACACCGACGGTTAGCGCGCACAGAAGAATGTACAGCTTCATGTCGGTACACACGAGACTGCTGTAGCTCAGCGAAGCGATGGTGCCGACGGACCGCCACAGATGGCAGCTGGCGAATGCTGCATCCGGGTTCTGCTTGAAGGCCACGGCGTAGAATGCTGCGCCAAAGAAAACGTTCGCAAGTGCAGCAGAAAACACGGCATTCGCTGTTACGTTGCGGTTTTGGGTTTTGCGGAGTAGTGAAGGGTTCCAGCAAGTTTTAAACGCGAGCACAAGAAAGAAAGAAACGCACAAGACAAGGCTGCACCAGCCTCGTCCTGTGCGTTCCTTTCTTCTTGTGCTCGCGTTTGAAACTTGTTGGAACCCTTCACTACTCATCATGTACCAACTGGCCCAAAAAACTACACTGTTAAACTTGGTTTTGCTGCTTACGTTATGTAGCATGCAATCTCTGAACACATCCATCGGCCGTTACGCGCTCGAAAATTGCTTGTCAAGGTAAACCTCAGCTGTAGTATACATTGACGTGCAAACTGTGAAGTACGTGAGACCTTATGCAAAGCTTAGCTTAGAGCTAAGGTGGTCTGATCATGTCCTTCATGGCCTCTTCGTGAAAAGCGTATCCTGCATCACCTTTAGGGAGGGACGCGAAACAAGGAAAAGGCACCATGACTTACAGATGAGGTGCGTATTCCAGGCGGCGTCGGCGATGCCCCAGACTCCGGAGGCCACCAACAGGACCAGAAGAAGATAACTGGCCTCGTAGCTAAGCATGAGGATGATCATGGCCACGTTTACCACAGCGCCAAGCAGCACCATCTGCGGCCGGCCGGTAATGTGCAGGAGCCAGCCGAAGCTGAGCGAGAACAGTGCTCCAGACACGCCGAGGCTCACCAAGAACAATCCCACGTAGTTCACGCCCCATGTGCATGTGATATACGCCTGCAGCACGACGTGCAAGGTACTTGGCGCACGAACGACCGCCAGAAGAATAAGCGCGTCGTCGGCTATGTAGCCCGCACAAGAACATTTGACCCCGACATACATAGGAGATTAAAGATGACAATCGACAAATACAATTTTCCGAGACCAAATACTCGACACTGACGGGTCCAGTTACAACACCTTACACGCAATGTATTGCTGTATAAACCGATCTGCTTTATGGGAAGAATTTCAATCGCGTTAATTAGATTAGGTTTACCAGCAATCATTGATTTCCCATGGGCATCTGCCACACAGTCAAGTTATTTCAATCACAATGAAGCTATTTCAATCAATCAATCTGCCACACAGCTGAAAGAGCTACTTTCTAGTTCAGAGTGCGCATTTCTTTTTCTCTTTGTTTTGATGTCATTACGTTTGATCATATGAAGCTGTTTGCATTACTGCACTGAATTTTTGCATATACCTACTTACGCAATGCCCTTCGCAGCCTGAAATACGTTTCTCGCTGCGGTGTGAGGAATATCGGCGACAGAATTATGCAGGCAGTAAAAACGTATTACGTGCATAAAGGCTAAATCATGCGCTTTATACAATTACTATGTTGAATCCTATCATGCGGAACGTCAATGATGGTGAAAGTTTGTATGAGGAAGGATGGGCGAGAAAGAATGCGCTCATTTCTCGATTGGATGGTGATAGCCCAATGTTGCCCCTTAGCAGCATGATAATAATCCAAGCACAACTCCTCGCTCTATACGCACGTAGAAAAATATATATTTCAGAAATGTTATCCATCCAAGATGCGCTTCAGTTTTGCCGACACTACGAAGTTATAATTATAGTCTACTATGTTTTTGTTGATGTAGGAATTTCGTCTTACCGCGTATACTTATGACACGCGCTATGCCCCTTTTTATCCTCTCTTTGATAATCTGTAGTACTAGCTGACAGCTAAAATTTCCATGGCATGCTTCCAACTGAATCATCATGCATTATTGGCGCTATCAGCTTTCCATCACAAGCAGACTAAGCGACAGCTACCAATACAGGACAAGTGCGCGATTTGGCGTTCCGTGTTTCGCGACCGCTCAGCGCAGTCGGGAGTATACACGAGAATGAATCACGGACCTTCGTGAAGTCATCCGCAATGAACGCTATCTCCAATCCGCTGAAAATGGTCAAGGGGATGATGAATATCTGGTACGGGTTCTTCATGTGTCTCATAGTGAGCATGAGCAGCTGCAGAGATGCCCTGTCGTGGCGCTGCATCTTGCGCTCAAGCGGATCAAGCAGCAGGAAGACGGCCAGAGCTGCGATCCAACCGAAAGCTGTATACACCACGCACAACTGGAAGCGGCTCGTCACTGATGGTGCGGTCATGTTGGTCGGAAGCGCTGAGTGGGGACAGAAGTTGACTCCACAACTGGAACGCTTGTCGCTGCTCGCCTCCTGGCTGACCACAGTACTTTCCCCAGTGGCGCCACCGGCTTCAATGATCACGTACGATAGGAGATTTCCAAACACCTGGGACAACTGGCCGAACATAAGGAAAACACCAAAGAAGCGCCCAAACGCCGCTTCGGCATTCTGGCGGTGTAGTCCGGCATACTGGGTTGCCAGCTCGGCCACGTACGCATAGTTGGCCGTGCACAAAGGCCCTGCTCCGAAACCAAGTACGAAAGACGTAGGCAACACGGTCACCCAGTGTGGATAGAAGTTGGCGATAAAGTACGGCGTATAGAGGAGAGTGCAAGCGCCAATGGTAACCTTGAGACCCGCCACGCTGATGAAGAAGGGCGCCAAGAACATGCACGAGAGCACGAACGAGGATGAAATGGCACTCAACGACACGGTACCAAGGCCGCTCTCGACGTTCAGCATGCTCGTCTGCAGGTGGCTCAGTGACAGGAAGGCAGAGTTGACGAGGAACGAACTGGCGCTCACCACGAGCAGGTTTCTGCGCAGCCGCTGTTTGCGCAGCCGCGGGTCCCAGCAGGGTCCTTCCGCTTCGACCGGGGGCAGGACGCCCCCGCTGCCCCTCGGCTCTGGGCGACCCTGGCCCGGGCTGCTCGCTTGCATGCCGTCACCCCGCGCCTCTACGACGCATTGCCGCCGGACGACGTGGCACGCGCTTCGCATCTGTGAGGATGAATCTTGAGGAAAGGTCTGTGCTCGACGCTACGCGGCAGCATGGCGCTCGCACGACTCGCTGCTGCAGACCAGGAGGCGCTCAGTGAAACTAGAAGGTCATTCCCCGCGCGAGCTTCTCCCCGCCGCTGTCTGCTGACCCTCAACTTCTCCCAGTGCCCACCATGATCTTCCGGTGGGCTGCGCGGCGCACTCTATGCAGAAATTCGAATCGGAATAGACACGCCATGCATGGCGAACACGCGCACAGGGCTAAGCTTGGGCATCTTCCTCTTCATCCACATGTTGGACTGAATCAAGTGCTCAGTTTTTTTATGTGCTCTGCAAGAAACACTAACCAGCTAACCATGCACCGCCGCAGCTTGAATTTCTTGAAGGGACGCTTTCTTTGTCTTTTACCGCCACTGATTACATAGGTGATGGCTGCTATCTAGTGCGCGATGGGTTAAGAAGAGTCAGGGCTCTTCAGCTTAATACGCTGCATAATGGTTCACGAAGGGCCAGTTCTCTAACTGGTATCATTGTCCATGTGTGGTGATTGACTAGTGGGCTCGGTTGAATGCAATATTACATTTAAAGCGAGCCTCTCTTTGCGTCTTCCACCCATTATGCGTCTGTTAGCTGCAGTGTGTCACAAATGGGGCGGTCGCTTATGCATTCGCCAAGGCGACTCGAAGGTGAAAGCCATCTTCTTTTTCTTCTCAGCCGATGTACTAATCCTACCCCCACCCCTCCGAGAGCTTTTTGCACCTAACTAATACCCGTGTTACACAGACAGCCTAAACCTCGGTTAGTGTAACCGCGGTTACGCGTAACCGCGGTTCGCTTATGTTACACGGTATGCGAAACCGCGGTTATGCCGCTAACCGCGGTTGTACCAAACTGAGCTTGGCGACCTCGGTTTGGCAGTTAACCGAGAAAATGGCGGCCTCCATGGAGGACGTGTGCACGCCGGCGAGCGTTCCTGAAAAACGAACGAATCAGGGGCGTAGCCAGAAATTTTTTTCGGGGGGGGGGGGGGTTCAACCATACTTTATGTATGTTCGTGCGTGCATTTGTATGTGTGCGTGTATATATACGCAAGCAAAACTGAAAAATTTTCGGGGGGGGGGGGGGGTTGAACCCCCCAACCCCCCCCCCCCCTGGCTACGCCCCTGGAACGAATTGCACTATACGAACCACGGAAAGCCTGATGGCTTTGGGAAAACAATTTGCGTCATCTACGGAGCACCTCAAGGAATGCGAAAGTGGACGCGGCAATAACAGCCGAGTTGAACGCCGGACTGCCGCCACACGCAGAGCCATTCACGCCAAAGCAAGTCTGCTTTAACCGAGGACGATTGTGCGCCGTGTAACATCGACGAACCGTGGTTGGCGCTAACCGTGGTTCAACGCGGTTAACCGTCGTTGGTCGTAACTGCGGTTAACTTGCCTGTGTAACAAGGGTATTAGTTTTGCACTGCCTCCAGGATCGTAAGCATTGCAAGCTTTCTGCACCTCACCTAGTTTTGCACTGCCTCCGGGATCGGCCCACCTTTGACCAAGCGACGATGTCATGTGATGACGTCAGTTTCAGTTTATTCAGTTTATTTTGCATTTTTATAGTTCTCCGCCCTCGGTTGAGACGTGGCTCAGTGTCGCCGCATCGCCGTCTTTGCTCAACTATCGCCTTCGGTACGACTCACGAAAAAAGTGGAAAATAATATGGAACGCTCAGAGGCACGGATAGCAGCCGTCAGAAACTTATTTAAACGCACATTTTGAAAAGTTCTGTAAACGTTATTAGGACTGAAAAAATACCTGCGCTAGCTTTTCCGTGTATTTAACTGTTAATAAACCATGCATTAAACTAGGCACGTTCACACAATTCTGTCGCTTTATTACCACGTAAAAATTATTTGCTTGTTTATTTTTTTATAAAAATAGGTTGCTCTGAAGGACTTAAATCTTTAATAAAAATGTTGACCTTGTGGAGAGACATTACCGAAAAAGTCTAACTCTCGAAGGCTTAGCTCTCGTTTGTGAAGCTGACCTTTACCAATGATTGTTCAATCTCCCTTTTAATGTATTTGCTATAGTTATCGCGGATCCTATTTTCAGTGTCTCCTTACCATGTCATCAAATTCGCAAGTATTAAGAGAACTGTTGTCATTAGTTGCCTCGTAATTAAACCATGTTTGGCTATTATCGATACCAGTTTACTGTGGGTTATAGTTCAACGATGCAGCACGTCTGCTAGCATGAGCATCCTTAACTGAACATATACTTCTTGCTCTTCCAATATCGGCTTATATCAAAGCGATTATATATTAGGAACTTTGAATACATAGACTCATTTCAATCATCGATACCGTTATTGATAGATTTACTTCAAATGTTCCAGGTTTCCCCGGAAAATTTATCCCATTAAGACAATTCGAGGATTTGATTAGACCAGGGGTCTCAAACACGCGGCCCGCGAACCTGCCGCTAGCGTCTCGGCCCGCACATGGCTATCTTCGTCCAATATTTTTTTTTTCTTAATAAGTATGTCTATGAGCTACACAGACATAACTGGTCTCAAGCATTCTTTTCGTGAGGCAACCCATGTGGTTACCATGTCTTGAAACATAACCGTGGAACAAAAGCTCTCTATATCAGAATCGGCGTCCAGATTTCAGTCATTCTGCAGATCGGTATCGATGCTTCTCGAACCCTGACTCCAAATCCCCTTCAGAAATGGCCTATATATGAGATACGGGAAAGGCTTCTTTTCAAATGTTAAACGTTATATACTGACATATTATTCAACCCCCCCCCCCCCCCGCCCTCCTGCTTCAACCTTTTTGACTGCCCCGGCCCTTACGGGACTTCATTTAGTCACTCCGGCCAGCAGCCGGCTGAGATGAGCCTGAGACCTCTGTTTTACAGCGAAGCGGCATGCATTTAAGTAGGCCGTTCGTAACTTCGCGAACAGTTACTCAGCCAACAGAAAACCCCTAGCGCAGGTATGTGCCACACAAATTAGGCAACCCCGACTACCCACCGCTGGTCCACTAAAAAATTCATGAGCCATTCCATTCCAAGCGCAGGTGCGTGCCACACAAACTGGTAGTCCACCAAAATGTCACGAAACGGAGAATGTGGAAAAATGACGCATGCTGCCCAAACGGCTCCTCACGATCGTGCACGAAACGCCAAGCGTATGTGAAGCTAGACAAGACGCCGCATGTCGCGGAAAAATAGTGCATGCTGCTCAAATATTTTAAAAAAAACGCCCAAGCACTCCGTACAGATGGTTAAGCAGCGGAGCTGAAACGTGCGGCCCTGGTGTTTATCACTGGGTAAATCCCGATGGTTCACTAAAGTGTTTCTCAATTATTGGTTACGCTTGTCCAGAAATCTTAATTGGTGTTTGCCGCCCGTGTGTTCCCTGCTTCATTTTTTAGTGGACCAGTAGTGAGTAGTGGAATTTGGCCAATTTCTTTGGCACAAACCTTTTTGCCCGCGGACGGCTCCTGCATTTTTAGTGGACCAGTGATGAGTAGTACGGCTTGCCAAGTTTCTGCGGCACATTCGCGTTAGGAGATTTTTCGAAGATAGGACGGACGAATTTCCGTTTCGCCTAGCCATATACAGATGTGCTGTAAAATTTTTAGAAATCATGCGCCACACTCAAACGGGACTTTCCGTACCTTTCGTGGAAATTCTTTGCCTTTCTGCACCTTTCATATCGAAATTCTGTGTCACCTTTGTACCGTGTTCTGCACGGCTTCGCTGGTCATCCACCTTCACGGAGTGGAATGGCTCATGAATATTCTTCCGTTGCCAGATTTATCTCCTCCAGTTCTCATTCCTTTCTGCAGTTATCTCTATGTGCACCCAACCGAAATGAATACGTGTCATGTTTTACAGCGAAAGCCTTTATCAGATCACAACGGCAGTGGGGTAGTTCGCCGCCGCCGCCGCCGCCGGCGTCCGTGACCACTATCGAGTGAAATAAGAAAAAATGAAATAAATAAAAAATATCCAGGATCGGATGGAACTTGAACCAGGGCCCTCTGCGTGGCAGTCGAGTATTCTACCACAATCATGAGCCATAACTCAATCATGAGTCGACTCACTCAGACTCAGATCGGGCCGTGAGTCTGAGCCTGAGTGAGTCCGCGTGAGTAACGTTTTGGTGAGTTCGAGTCCGAGTGAGTACAGCTGAGGAAAATTTTAGTGAGCCTGAGTCCGCTAGAGGAAAATATTGGTGAGTCTGCGTCCGATTGAGCCCTAAGCGCAAAATATATTTCTTGAGTGAGTCTGAGAGAGCTCCACCTTTTATTGCCAAACTATGGTCCTATCTATTCAACTTCAGCATTACTCTCAGCCTTATATCGGCTTACGCTTATGCTCAATATTTATTTATTAGAGGCGTGAGTTAGGGGGAGGGGGTGCCATAACCTCCCCCACAAACTTTTCCATGGGAAGTTCTTGATAAAGATGTCTCGTGTTAGTCGTGTATTTCATAAAAGTGTCAAAGAGCACCGATTATTAGAGATATTGGCGTTAAAGAGCTTTTACATCACGATCTAAAAAGCTAATTTTACGCTAACGGACTCGTGAGTCGACTCACTCAGGCTCACTCAGACTCAGGTAAAGCCATGAGTCTGAGTCTGAGTGAGTCCGGCTGAATAATATGTCGGTGAGTTTGAGTCCGGCTGAGAAAGAGTCTGGTGAGTCTGAGTCCAAGTGAGTCCGGTTGAGGAAAATTTTGATGAGTCCGAGTGAGCCCTCAGAGCAATATATATTTCTTGAGTGAGTCTGAGCGAGCTCCAATTTTTTGCCGACCTGTGCGCATGCTACCTTCCAGCAGTTTATATGTCCAGCACATAATGCGGTCGGTGATTGGAGCTGCCTAAGGTCAGCACTGCAAAGGTTCTTGCTCCTCAACACCATCCTCCCCCTTCCTTACCTTGAAACGGACGCATCCGTGTATGTGGATGTGCACTTGGTGCACAGTTGCGTGAATTCAGCCGAATCCATCACCTCAGTGACCGAGACAAAGTAGCAATTGGGGCAGGTTGTTTATGCGTTGCGAAAAAAGTTTTGTGCTAGACCAGAGTCCTTCAATGTTTTTGCAAGACTCTGGATAGACGAAGCGCGCAAAAAGGGTACAGGTCACACGAAGAGCTTGTCGTTAAATAGCGAGCCAGATATGGAGTCCCGTGGTTATGGAGTCCTGTGGTTTTTATAGGATGGTTAGTCCAATCAGAAAGCGCCTTAGAATAAACACGTTACCAAAAGTGGGCAGTATTGGAGCAACGCGTTCGGTTGAGTACCGGTGAATGCTGCGGATTTCCGTTCGTTGGGCAGGTGCATGGGCTTGCTTTTTTTCCTGCCAACCCCCATTTTTACTGCTTTCCAAAATCTTTCCAATGCTATAAACTTATTTAATGCTACTATTTTTGCTCTCGTCCAGTAGCGACCTTTGAGGTTAAGGGACTTTCACACTCAGTCGTCTCTTTACTGCGCCACTTTTTTTTTCCTTGAAAGAGTTCGCCTGCCTACCACCACCTCTACACATTAGAGTCTTTTAGCAAGTTACGGAAATACGGTACCTAAATACGGTAAGGAAGTACGGTAGCGTTCCTCCTTTCCCACTGGTTGTGCTTTGGCCGCTTAACGACCGGGAAAGGAGGAGCGGTACCGTACTGCCTTACCGTATTTGCGTACCGTATTTCCGTAACTTGCTAAAAGACTCTATTACCCAACGTTGTGGTTGTGCAAAACCGTGACCTCTTGCTCAGCAGCGCAACACCATAGCCGCCAAGCTACCTCGGCGACATTTTTAAAGATGAACGCTTCAGAGGGCTAATTTTTTCACAAAAAGTTTGCGCAGCTCGCACTATAGAGGCGCAAGGCTGAGTCACAGCGCATCTGGTGGTCTCCTAGCTAGTCCCGGCTTGGCTCAATATCAATTAGGCGAAATTAGCCTAATTAGGCCACATGAAACTTAAATATCTCGGTTGGGCTTGGTTCGATCACTGTCACAAAAGTCGCATAGGCTTAACATTTCTTGCGCATAATGTACTAAGGTATGCCATGAAACGGTTTTTTTTTTTTCACTGGCATCAAGGGCGAACGTGCTATAGTTCTCGAAGAACGGTGTGCCGTGAGCGTACGTGCACCACAACGCAGCGACCTAACACCCTCAGTCATCGTGGAGCCGCCGCCGACACGTGTCGCCAGCTTTGAGGGTCACTCATGAACGGCGCCGGTGTTGAAGAACTCTGCTGCGCCCGGTTACGTATGTCATTCGCTTGAACTTAGTGGTCTGCGAACTCTTATTATTCGTTCAGCTCTTGCTGTTTGGACATCTGTCTGATATTGAGCATCGTCGATACATATTTGAACTTTCTTGCATGTTGCACCTATTCGCAATGATTGTGGCATGTATAACTAGCTCGCCTTTGTTTGAACCTAACTGTTCTGTTCGCTGGAAATATCGTTACCGTTGTTTAACACATTATTAAAGCTTGTTGTTCTCTGATTGGAAAAGGACCTTGACTCCTTCATACTGGCGACTGGCACAAGCCATACACCAGAGGCCCAACCCCCCTGCCACATCTTGGGAGGAGCTTGTGCTTCGGCCGAGTCGTGACAATCACATAAACTTAATTAGTATTAATTAGCACCAATTAAACTCAACTGTGCTTAATTAGGCTCCACTCGATCAGTAGTAATTAGTATCTTCCTGAGCTTGGCTTCTCTAGCCTCATTGGGAATTCGACTTGAATTGCTTGGATTATTTAAGCTTAATTAATTTGGCTTAATTAGACCTAATTATACTCGGTTTGATTAGAAAATACCATGCTCAACAATGCTTAATTAAATTTGGTTATACTTGCCTTGGTTCAGCTTAATTAGCATAATTAGGCCACATGAAACTCATGCATGTCGGGTGGGCTTGGTTCGACCACACACAACTTAATTAGAATAATTCTTAATTAGCATTAATTATACTTAATATCCTTTGATTATGATTCATTAGGATCGACTTGGTCTGTAGTAATTAGTATTTTCCCGAGCTTGGCTTTACTAGCCTGGTTGGGAATTCGACTTGGATTGCTCGCTTTCTGTGTCTCATACCCGTTCCTGATTATGATAGTTTTCCGGTGCCGCGAACAGCCCAGAAAGCACAATGAATAGCGACACGCACAACCGTCGTCCGTTAACTTCTGCTGATCTATGGGTCAAGAGCGTCGGTTACATATAACTCATTGCACGCTCCGGCGCAATCACTGATGTCGGCGTACGTTCCAGCATGTACACCACTAAAGCGCCGCACATGCATTCTGATAAAGATTATTCAGCTGCAGATGGTGACAACAGTTCCGATACGTGAAGGCGCGGCATGTGCCGAACGATAACATTGTAGCAGTTGCATACCAGGCGATGAAAAACAATGCCGGAAATTGATAGCAATGTGCGCGTGTCAATGACTCCCTCTACAACCAGAAAGAAGTTTCTCAAGATGAAAAAGGCACCCGTACAAAAACAGAAAAAAAAAATCGGGGGATGTTTAGCACCTTATAAGAATGTGAAGGCGAAGGCCTACTTGGACCTTCTGTTGATCTGCTGTTGAACTTTCTGCTGATGTGCTGAAATTTATGAATACTCCGCTGTTGAAGTTAATGTTCCGATTTCCAGCTGCCGAAATGTGGTAGTCTGTCAGATTTTATATTGATGTTTGGTTAAGCTTTCTGTTAGCCTTCTGAAGAACTTCTTGTTGACGATCATATACATTCTGCTGACATTTATGAACTGTTATATTGACATCTGTAGAGCTTTCAAGTATCGTTTACTTTCAGCCAGGGTCGTGTTGAACCGAGTTGTGTGTAAGCTCTCAAACAACTTTCTCTTTATTAAAGGGGGGCATGACAACCAATTTTCGATCATAATCCGTGGTGTGTAGGTTAATCCTTGTGCATTCACAAACGAGCTGGCGAAATTTTAGCGCATTTGGTAGAAAATTTAATTTATAATTGAATATTTTTATAAAGACGCGAGCGGCCTGAGACTCGGGCAACACTGGCGCACTCGCGAGCAGTGACGTAACTAGCTGCTCGCTGTGCGAGCAACGATTTTCTCCCCTGATCAGCTGCGCGTGCAATCGAGCCATTTCATCTCTCTCCACCTTGGCATTAAAAACTGAGCGACTTGCAGCCGCCGAAACTTTGGTAGAAGACGACAGCTCCGCTCCATGCAGCCCATGACGTCACACACGCCATGGCAAAATGGCGGAAGGCGGCGGTGGGTGGCACTTATAGCCAGCGACTTCTAGGGCTTATTTTGTACTGAAATATTCTTATATAGTGCATTTTTATATGCATAATATGCATAGGTACAATAGACCGCCTACTTCTAGTTTTCAAAGAAAATCGCAAGTTGTTGGGAGACCATGTTATGGCCCCTTTAAGTTGCAATGAACTCGAACTACGCCAACTGTACTGTTTAATTGCATCCTTTATTCACACGCTTCGTGAAACTGACGTACCGCTAGTGTTGAAAAGAGCACAGGCAGCCCTGTACCAGCGCCAAAAGATGACAACCACGTGTATGGTGCCTTTGGAATGTCGCTATTGGAAATGACAAATAAAAGTTCAGTGTGCTAGAAGTTGATATTGCGGACAAACATTAAGAACTCGGAAGTAAGATTTTTGCAACTTGTTTCGGCAGTAACTAGCGTATGCGATGCGGTCCAGTACAAAGGGTTGGGGGCCGGAGTCCGCACTTGAATGGTTGCCCGGATGGTATCGTTTTATTCTGGCAACGACGCCCGGATGTTCTCATTTGTACCTGGGTAACAATTCTGGCTTTTTGGTCAAGGTCACTGATTGCCGACAACGGGAGCTAAAAGCATAAAAAATTGGCGGACTCTCCCGTTATCGAGCGTAGATGCTATTATAAAATGCGCTGCACGCAGCGTTGCGCCATCTCTCAAAGCATGCGGCAAAAACCCGCGGCGCGAAACGCTTTTGACTGGTAGCCCGGATCAGGCCCGTAGCCAGGGGGGGGGGGGAGGCCCTAGGGTGAAGTAGGTGTCTTTACCAAAATAGATAATAAAAATAGGTGTTTTTCTCAAAAAGTCAAGGTATTCAGCAAGTCCCTCCCCCCCCCCCGAAAAAAATTCCTGGCTACGGGCCTGGTCCGGATGTTCTCGTTTTGTTCTTGCAACGATGTCCGGATGTTCTTGTTTGATGCCCGCATAACGGCTCTATCTTTTGGCTCAAGGTCACTTGAAGGTCGCTGACAGCGGGAGCTAAAAGCATTTCATAGTTTAGAGGGACCCTGCAAAACTTTTTCAGCAGGGTCAGAAAACGCTGCCGATCGGTAGTCAAGGCTCCTGAGAACACGCGAGCCAAACATTATAGCGCAGCATGAGGCCTGTAATTTGCAATTAATTCTCAAAGTCGGCTAGAAATCATTCCTTCTTCTTCCTACAAACGATGTCATATACTCAAATGACCGCGCCATATACCCAATTTCACGCCCATTGATTGATTTGAGCATCGTTAGCTGCATAGTTACCGCGGTCGCCGCGGGATGCCGCCAAGTGCCCGCGCGCGCGCTCGCGATCACGCTGAAAGTAAGCCGCGCGTTCGAAGAAAAAAAAAAAGAAAAAGTGCTCAAGGACATGACGCGCGCGTGACGTAACTTCTTTGTCCCGGCCGTGCCATCCCTCCCTGCTTAGCTTCCAGTGCGCTCGCCGGGACAAGAGAAGAGAGAGAGTAATTACAGCGAGCGACAAGTCTCTGTAACTCCGCTCGTACAAGACGGATTCTAAAAATTTTTGCGGCGGTAGATTCGTGAGGCAGTGAACTCCTTTTAGTGAAGCCATTCCATGGTTGGTTGGAAAAGTGTTGCAGGGCCCCTTTAAAAGTACTTTCATTTTCTTTGAAGTCTCAAAAACATTTGGAACAACTGCATAGTTTCCAGAGAAAATACCACCTAAAGAACTCTAAAATGAAAAAGGCCTGTGCGAGCGGAGATATTATCTTTACCATCCACCCTCAACTTCATCCCGGGGCGCAAATTGAGTGAGAAACGCAAATTTTATTGCAATAGCAATTGTATGGACACTCCAGACGCATTTTTGTCGTAGGCGTAGCCGTGATGTTCCGTATAAAGTCCCAATCAATGACATCGCCCCGAGCGCCGTACGTTGTGCTCGTGAAAGCGTCCGAGGGCTGCCGACGATCTCTGCTCAAGAAGAGAGGAAACGCGCCGGCCGTCTTTCGTCGCGCGAGAGGCGCATGGAGAGGAGCCGGAAGGGCCCTGCGGGGCTCGTGCAGGAAATGCGTACTTTGACCGACCTGGCGTCGTCGTCCGCGGTCGCGCGCGCCGTATCTTGAGGGGATCAGTAGACTTCTTGTTTTTTATACCTCTACAGCGTATTTAGTTAACTGCGCCAAAATATACACCGTAAGAATAGGTAGAAGCGCACTGCATCTCTAAACATCCTGCGTGCTTCATGTCAACTTTCGGCCAATAGCAACTCGAATAATCCCGGTCTCTTCAAGGGATAGCCGGGGTAAGGCTTTTTTGTTTGAAAAGAGCGTGTTTTGAAGGAGCTCAACTTTGCGCTCCACTGCTTGGGCCGTATTTTGCACTGGCGCAGCCAGGGGGGGGGGGGTCCCGAATTTTTTAAATTTCGCATGTGCCACTTGAAGCACACATACAAACGTACGCACGAACATACATAAAGTATGGTTGAACCCCCCCCCCCCCCCCCCCCTAGAAAAAAATCTCTGGCTTCGCCCCTAGTATCCTGAGGCGATAACTTCACTTCTTTCTTTTTCTGCCTTGTAGAGGTACAGACAGCGGAGGCGCAGAAAAAGCTGTCGGAAACAGCTTGACAGAGCCGCGGCACCCTTTTGCTTGGCAGCGGCTTCGCAGCAAGGCTTGCAAAACAACAGTATTAACAAAAAGGAATGACCAACTATGGAATGGCTTCACTAAAAGGAGTGTACTGCCTCACGAATCGACCGCCGCAAATTTTTTTAGAATCCGTCTATTACGACACGCTGCAATGACAAATATACAGTAATCGACAAATACAAAAGAGAAACAAAAAGAGATTATACAAGATATATATAGTATAGATAATATTCAGATTGGATACACACAGGTATGGCTGCAAAGAATTTACATGTTAAAGGGACCGACAACTGCCCAGAATGTGAAATGAGTTGACTCCACTGATGTAAAGATTGTCCGTCGCATTGACTCAAACCAACCCTGTTAAATGCGAAGCATTTCTTAGCGAACCTCTGGCACTTTGAGCGTTTCTATCTACGTATCTATCTATCTAGCAGCCTACGTCTGGGTGCTCTCATGATCGCCTCCTTAACTTGGTGTAGACCAAAATTTGCATGGGAGGGTAAGAGTATTTGACGAATATGACTGCCGGTTCAGGACATGAATAACATTAAAATCCTGTCACGTACGTCGTCAAACCCTTTCCACTAGACACGTGTGGCACATACCCGTTTACCACGGGCCGCGGGGTACGGGTATGCGCCACAGGTGATTGACAGTTTATATCTACCCAGGAACAGCGAGGACAGACATTGATAACTTAAATGCTAGATCGTTAAGGAAAACCAACATCGGCAGCGTTGACTCAACGAATGGAAAGAATGAAAATTAGGATCCCAGCCGGAATCGAACCCAAGCATTCTGCGTGGCAATCAGATATTCTACCACTAAGCCACGCCAGGTCTATAAACTGGTTTGGAAAAACAGCATACGCAGGCGTTATATCGGTGCAACGTCAATTGTGGTTGTGGTGCTGGCTGTCTAATTTTAAAAGAACGCAATAAACACTACATGATAATCCTACGATGTGTACTCCTACGATGCAGGCGTCATATCAGATTAACGTCTGTAGTTCCAGTGTTGGCTCCGCTTTTGTAGCAATCTAATAAAGATTACATTTTTATTCCTATGATTGAGCAAGATATATTGAAGCATTCCTCGACCCCAGAGAAATACATTAACGAAAGTTACATATGATATCCACATCACCGCACCGTAAAGTGCACTTCGTCCGCCAGAACGACGCAGTCTCCTCTTCATTTCTTACGAGGCTGGCCGATGGCCTCATGCTGACCGAGGATGATGCCAGATTGATTGACAGCCGCTTTGTGGATTAGGCTACGTAGGCCACATACGCCCAGGTAGCCTACGAATACGACAAACACCAGCCACTGATGTTGGTCTGCGTAGCACTATCCAGGCCTACCAGCCTCGACGGCCTATACCTCACCAACGCGAAGAGTGGCTTCAGGTTCCGACATGTCGCCGGCTCTGTCGCCAGACAATTTGTCGACGAAATGACCGAGGCATCCACGAATTCCAACAGCTCTACTATACCACATACTTCACTACACATGGACCCCTCATCATCACGATCACGACCGGATACTATAACAAGTCATGATCAGCTGCTGGTGCTCACTGATCACGGTGATGACGCCCTTGTTCAAGAACTGTCAAGAACTTCTTCCACACATGCACACGGGTTCGTGAAACGTGCGTGTGTTCTCGGGACACGTATAAGCACTACATCACCTTAAAGGACCCCTGACACCGAAATTGAAACTTCGAGATGTTTGTGTTGTTTGACTTTCCTGTATACGGGGGCACATCTGACCAATTATTAGTGACGAACGTTGCCTTTAAGATATCTTAATTTGGTTTTAAAGTAAGCGTGAGTGCTCATTTGAGTTGGCTGCACCTCGCGACATCCTGGTGTGACGTAGATAGAGGCCCCGCGTGACGTTCCACGAGTAAAGCAAATATTGTGGACGTCACAGAAGGTTTGCGGGGCGCACGTGCACAATACGACGACTGGCACCCGGCGTGGCCTATTGTTTCGCACCCCTCTCGCTTTGTTGTCGGCCTGCTCTCGAGGTAGTTTTCGTGAGGGGACACGCGCTTAACAGGTTTAACCCATACCGAGGCACCCACATACTTTCAATCGCGCTTTAAACGTCACCACAGCTTGAGTGCACGTGGTCTTTGATGATCGCCCGCATGGGGCGCTAGTTTATTGTGGTTTTTAGGCGGGCGTTTTGAAGTGACGCTAAAATGGTCACAATTAACTACGCTAGAATTAGTTATACGATATGCTAGAGCATTTACGATTTAACTAAGGGATTACCAGACACAAAGCTACAAATTACTGTAAAAAAGTCACCAACAAAAATTTTGCTGTCAGGGGTCCTTTAACGCTTCTGGTGTTGGTAATACCCACGTTGCCATTGACAGCGTTACCCAACCGTAAACAACTGGTTATATAACACATATGCGGCTCTTCAGCATATATGTGTGCGTATAAAATTTATACAAATCTTTAGTATCATTTTGTAACGTGTCGCTCGCTAAAAAAAGTTACGCCAGTCACCTACCCGCCGCATGCTTCGCATAACATCGACTCCCATGGTACCTGGGATCTGCCGAATATTTTTTTTCGTGAGAGATGGATTTATATTTTTATTTCTTAATTGAAAGTCGCGAAAAATGACCTGTGGCGCCTCTGGCGGCAAAAACATGAATGATCCGATGAAGACGGCACGTGACCGTTGATTGCTGTACGCGGTCGACGATTTTTTTGTTAGTATTGAAATATTGTTCGTTTCTTTATATTAAAAGGTACTGCTCCATAATAATGCACATATAGGCCTGCGTTAGTAGCATGCAATAAAGTGGCGCTGCCTTCGCGTGACGTAATGATTCCATGCTCGTCAGCGCGTCTTGAGCAACTTTTCAGCGTGCTCATGCAACCGTGCACGCAGTTTCCAGGTCGCTAGGATTTTGGAGCGACATAGTTTGGCTACCTACACCTCGTCTCAGAAATGACGCGCGCTGCTACTCGGCGCGGCCGCGCATATGCGTAGTGACCAGGGGCGTAGCCAGAAATTTTTTTCGGGGGGGGTTCAACCATACTTTATGTATGTTCGTGCGTGCGTTTGTATGTGTGCGTGCCTATATACGCAAGCAAAACTGAAAAATTTCGGGGGGGGGGGGGTTTGAACCCCCCAACCCCCCCCCCCCCCTTGGCTACGCCCCTGGTAGTGACGTTTTCGATGACTTGGCTTGGCTCGTGCATCGAGAGAGTAACGACGCCGGGATAAGCCACCCATGACATAGGCGCAGACAACCTTGGACACATGCGCACACAACGCGGTACAAATACAGGGAAGGTGTATAATGCCACATCATCTCATTGTAACAGCTTGTTTCATCGTATACGTTGCTGGGCTAGTTGGTTCATAATCTTCAAAATTGGATAGCGCGAAATCGACAAGGACTACAAAGGAACACAGATGTACAGGACAGGAGCGCCTGTCCTGTACATCTGTGGTCCTTTGTAGTCCTTGTCGATTTCGCGCTATCCAATTTTGAAAATAACAGCTTGTTATTTTCAAAAATAGTTGAAAAGCTATAAATAAAGGTGGTTAAGCATAGTTACAGGAACTCCTGCGAAAGCAGAACAACGATAGCTTTCACAAATCGCGAAAAGGGCTGGCGGCATCGCTATCAATTCTCATCGTTGCTGGAGGAAAGCTGCATCCGTGTTTAGAGCCTTTCAGATCGAAAAATACTGCTTGTAAAATAACTACGTGCTTCTGTGATTAACTACTGCAGCTACAAACACTGCGAAGGGTGAGCTTTCTGTGGCGTCGTAAAAAAATGGGTCGAGAAAAATCAGTTGTCGGTCCCTTTAACGTACATAGCACGCAAAGCACTGTTTGAAGAACTGAAGAGATTAAAACTATTATGTACATACGAATTTAAAAGCGAAGGAAGAGTGAATTGCAAACGTTCTCTGCCTGAATTTATTCTGGGTGTCGGCACAACCCAAGTCTCTGCATGCCTGGTCATATATGCTGCTTCGAGCCGGAGTATCGCGCCCATGAACCCACCGCGGGAGACGTCCGTCAGCGCACGCCGCCAAACCCCAAAGAGGCTTGCTGTTGTTTTGTGTGCGCCGGCCTAACCTCTCTTTCGCCAGGCGGCGCTGCCGGCGCCATCGCGCTAAGCTTAGATCGCGCGAGCACAGCGCCACTTCTCGCTCGGCGGCTGTTAAACCTAACTGCGTCTACTACGCGAGACGCGCGTGCGCGTCTCGCGCACGCGCCCTATAAAGCAAACGGCTTTATAGAGGGCGATAGGACCTCCACATGCTTAAACGGGTACTGACACAATATTTCGCAGCCGAGATAGCCAGCGGGATCGATTCCGCTGAACATGCGTATAACATCTGCAAAATACCAACATCGAATATATATATATATATATATATATATATATATATATATATATATATATATATATATATATATATATATATATATATATATATATATATATATATGTGTGTGTGTGTGTGTGTGTGTGTGTGTGTGTGTGTGTATATATATATATATCTTGGCAGTTATTTTAAATGAATTTTGAAGTTTGCGATCGACATCCTCGCGCTACTGACACCCTCAAAGGGGACCCTTAGGGACCCCCTACTTCCCTCACGTGACCATGCCGAAACAAGTTATGATGACGTCATAGCCGCCATGTTTTTTCGCCGCGTTCGCTCCAGCCAAGGAGGTTTAAATAAAATTTTATTTTAACTTCCTTGGCTCCAGCAGCCTACTTCTCGGCGGCTGCTCTCACAGTTCTGTGTGCTGACGTGATCGAGCGCTGCACCTGCTAGGTGGTGATAGTGGTGATAGTTGCACCCGGAGGCTTGTCGTCTTTGAAACCGTAACTGACACTCGTCGGTAATGAGGAGCCTGTAATTAAGTATCTGTCGCGCGCTGCAGCAAACCATGTGCCGTGTTATGACCAAGGAGGTTAAAATAAAATTTGCTGGAGTGGAGGCGCCCCTCAGGTGAAGCCGCGCGCCGCCATATTGCCATAGACAGAAGGCGCGCCTTCCGCAACGCATGCTGCAGCGGGCGCGCATAGATGTTCCAGATGTTCTCGTGGTGGCGTCCGGACGTTGTTGGGTATATCATGCGTTGCGTACGGCTATATAAATCGAGTGAAAAGGTACTCTGGGGTGAAGTTCAAGTTGTAAGCAGAAGATTTCGAGCTTGATGAAAACTTCTCTATATGCCGGAACGCATGCTGACAGCTCGCAATCTGTCTCTAATTTCACATCTGACAGTCTTTCTTTTTTCCTAACCGGTTTCTCAAGGAGCCAAGTGTTAGAAGCACGTCGGGGCAGGCTGTTTGACGGGAAGTCTGGAAGTCAAAATACGGCGATCACATATGTTAGAAAGAGGCACTGGAATTGTTTCGACCGGACTAGGCTGCGACCCGGTAGTTGTCCGACTGTGCTTGACGCATTTGTAAAACACTTGCAAAACCTAGTGATACACATTCTTGTGCTTGTTGATACCACTGGTGCGGAGCAAGGACGCACCGTTTGCTTTTCGTTGAAATTATATAAATAGGCGACTCCCCAAATTTCTTTATCGGTTGCCCTGTTGTGTTATGAAAGGGTAGCTCGCAACTATGAGGCGAAGTAACGTCATTTGGGCTATACACAAGGACCTGTTTTTTCTTACATTCGTGCCTTTTCTTTTGTGATTTGTATATTTGTTTTATGCAGTGCAGCTAGTAAAACTAGTAGGTCTAAACTGTGCAATGCTCGTTTCAGCTGCAAATAAAGCGATCTAACCGAGGCTCCGGGGTACTCCGGCCGTTATACGTATGTGTTCAAATTGAAAAAAGTTGTTGAAGATGTGACAGTTGCATCACCTACACGGCAGCATTACAAAGAAACGCTTCATGTTTCCTAAGGGGAGATAAACAGTTCAAGATCAAAATTCTGCAGCAGAAAAATTACAGGCTGACCAAAGAGAGCGAGGTTAGGTCCTCAAGCGATAATAAACGAGATCAAGGATCAAAAGCTCATGTCTGAGTAGGGCAGGGGGGTGTTCACTGCGGTCTTCCCCCATGCATACATACAGCAACCCCTCCACAGGGCACGAAAAGACCAGAAAGGCACGTATCCATCCGAGCTGCGGGCGTTTGCGTTAACGCTGCACTTCTTTTCTCCATCAGCTTATGAGTATGTACATTCGAAGTTTAATCGAGCACTGTAGCAGAGTGCACTATACGACGGTATACAGAATTCCATCAAAGGAAATGCTGCCTTCACAGATGAGTCACTGTCTCGAAAAAGCTAGCCCAATGCAGCACAAAAACTCTGCTGTACTTTGATTGTTGATGACAAATGAGGAAACATGTTGAGATTGTGGGTGACTAAGTGGTTAGATACGTGGACTTTGGGACTGGAGTGCATGATGACAGACTGCATGTATATATGATCGCTGGCTTAAACTTACGACAAAGGATGCCACTTGGGCATTTTTAATTGATTCATTGAGAGGATAAGAGAGAGCCGATCCAACGAAATAGTATCGAAATGCTATATATCTATTGAAATAGTGTCGACTGCAAGCTGAATGCCCATATTTGAAGCACGTCCATGCAAACTCAAAACTATTGGTTTTGGAGGTTATGAGCTGGTCTTGAGAAAATAAATGGCTTTCAAGCCTTGATGAACATATCCTTCTCGATGAGCATATGCTTGAGTGTGGAGCTTTGGACACCCACAATTATATTCCGCTCAAAGAAAGTGGCCGAACTCCACATATGCGTAAAACTCTGTCACATGACGAATGAAATAAACAGGAAAATGAGTGCCAAGAAGTGAGGTGTGCTCTTACGAGGATGATTATTTTTAAAAACCAATGATACAGACCCTTCATCGGTGTGCATGCTTGCAAGGAAAACGCCAAAAGAATCGAAATGAAACTGACTGCATTCTTATCGGCCATTTGGATTTTTATTCTTGACAACTTCTCCCTTAATGCTCGCCATAACCGTTAAAAACCACGACGGAGAGACGCGATCAGCGCGGCGGGCGCGCTTTGGCTCCCGTTTCTTGCCTATGGCAAGATGGCCGCCGCGCGCGCGGCGCGGCTTCACTGCGGCCCCCATTGGCAAGTATAGGCGGTCTCTACTCCAGCAAGTTTTATTTAAACTCCCGGCAACACATTTTTGTGTCAGTACCCCTTTAATGTAGCGCTAATTCTGCCCTAATCCAGCTCTAATTCTTCTGAACCGACATTTGGGCGAGTTGGATAGCGTTAAACATGATGAGTGGTTTTCAGCGCAAACGACGAATACACAGAGAAGGAACACGAACACCAGCGCTTTTCTCACAACTAACTTTATTAGCAACGAAACCACACATTTTAAGCACAACCTATCCCACGTGGGCACACGTCGATGACGCCAGACCAGCGATACAGTACAAAATCAAAGGTGTACCTGTAAACATAATGTATCGCGAGGCAAAACAGTTCAAGAAAGCAATCTCTCTGTCATGCAAGGTGATAGACGGCACACTTACACATCTAGGGCCTTTTTTGAAGGTATGTCACCTTGCATGACAGAGAGATTGCTTTCTTGGACTGTTTTGCCTCGTGATACATTATGTATCGCTGGTCTGGCGTCATCGACGTGTGCCCACGTGGGATAGGTTGTGCTTTAAAATGTGTGGTTTCGTTGCTAATAAAGTTAGTTGTGAGAACAGCACTGGTGTTCGTGTTCCTTCTTCTCTGTGTATTCGTCGTTTGCGCTGAAAACCACTCATCATGTTTATCAGCTCTAATTCTGCGGTTAATGTTGCGCTAATGTAGTTGTGTAGGTGTTGGTGTAGTTCTAAATCCCGCACAATACCCTGCTTGAATGTCGTTCTTGTGTAGGTCTTGGTGTAGTCTAAATAACCAGCGATTCTTTTCGTAATCGCGCGCTTGCCACCGCCTCGGCAACCTCGCGCTTGTCGAGGCGGTGGTGCCCTCTCTTACGCGGCGCAGGTATCAGCCAGATGTTTCAGAGGCGTTTTTCGCGATGTTAGGTATTTTATTCCGATTATTTCTTGGTTATTTCTATAGTTTATATTATATTAGACATTGTTAGTTTACTTTGCACTAGTTTTGAGTACATTTAGCCTTGTTCGAGGCATGTATTGACCACTGCGTGACCATGCGACATGAGACAGTTGATGGACGACAAGCCGGGCCTCCAAAGTGCTACGCACTTAAAAGCACGTGTTCACTTCGTCTTTGCGTCGTGTGCGTGCAACAGTGCAGTAGGGGCGTGAAGAAAATTAAGGGTGAGACGCGTGCTCCACATCGCGGTCCTGCGGCAATGGCCCTACCAAACATGCACGGTCTAGACGACGTGGGGAGACGCGCGAATCGCACTCGCTTCTAGTCGGGCCAGGGCCCAGTTTGGCTGCTTCTGCTCGCTAGGCTGTAAGTTCTTGCGCTGCTGTCGCATTGGGCTCAGAGCTTCATTCCACATCGCTATGGCAGTGGCGTAGCGAGGGGATGGCTGACCGGGCTGCAGCCCCGCCGCCCCGAAATTTTGTTGTTCTGTCATGTACCGCCGACCAAAACAGCCACCTGCGCCGGAAATCATCTAGATTTTTAACACGAAAGTGTTTAATGCCGGGGTCCGAGATTTTCATGACGTATTTCCGTCACGGAAATGCGTCGGCAAAATGAAACGCCACCAAATGGCAAAGAAAAAAAATTACACCACCTCCCGCTAAAGGGGACCATGAGGCGATGCGAAGCCAGAGCACTTGCACGATCGCGTTCCGTTGGCGTTCGTTGGGCATGCTACCGACCTTGTGTCGTGGAACGCGAAGAGGGACGCTACGCGCGTCGTATCTTCCATCTAGCCTGGCCGTTAATTCTTACAGGGCGAGCGGGGAACGCGGTCGACAGGCGGGCGAGAGGGGGGCAGCGTAGGAGAGGAGAGAGAAGGGGAGGGGACGCGCATGCGCTCGAGCTCATCGCGGCGTTTGCGCAGGAGAGAATTTCGGCATGTCTAGCCCGCGTTTCAGAGGAAGAGTGGAAAGGGGGAGGGGAGTGGAGAGGGGTATGGGAGAGGGAAAGTGGAGAGGGGGAGGGGAAAGGGGAGAGGACAAAGGGAATGGTGAGGGGGAGTGGAGAAGAGGAGTGTGGAGAGGGTATGCGCATGCGCAGTAAGGGTGCTCACGCCGCACACCACCACCAGATTGAGCTCCGCCTTAAGATACTTCGCATCTAAATGTTCCGCAGACAGGAGTCGAACCCATGACCTCTCGGGCGTTTAGCCCACTGAGCTACCGCCAAACTTTTTTTTTCTTTATTGCCACATATCGGAGGCTACATGAACGCGCCTTTTATCTTTCACACTTTCCTCTCACAGTGCTCTTGCATGGAAGGATGGATGGATGCTATGAGCGTCCCCTTTATAACGAGGTGGTGACATGTGTGCCACCATGCTCGAAAAACAAAACACAAAAGTGCCGTTGCTGCGACTGTCCCATTCGGCGCGTTTCCAATAGAAGTGTAATTTCGTTTAACACACCGCGAGGTGGTGGCTTCAGCCCACGCCTGGCTCATAGCGTCCATCCATATCAAAAAATAGCTCTCCGACGCTCGCCTGGCTGTCGCAGTGCGTTCCCTGCTCGCCCTGTGAGAATTAACTGCCAGGCTAGAGGGAAGACACAACGCGCGTAGCGTTTATCTTCGCGTTTCACGACGCTTTGGAGGAGTGCATACCGAGTATCAGTGTTTATTATGTGCTTGTTGATGCCATACGCGAGATTCAACCCCCCATATGCGGTGTCCACGTATATTTTAAGAACTTCAGCTATCGCAAGGGTTAAATCATGATCATGGGCGTTAGTCATCGGTACGGAGATGTGCCACTAGGCGTAAACGTGAGTGCGTCCACATCAGGCGGTGCTACATCTGCCAAACAACAATAGACATCATACAAGCTCTGATATACCGATGCACTAAAGCAATCAACTACTTCTGTGACGACACGTTTCACTTGCGTGTTATACCGATTCCTATGACAGAGGGATCAACCATCATTTTTTCTAGAATTCCTTTCCACAGTCGAAAAGCCACTTCGGTGCGAACATTGCCTACTTGGGCTGGCTCTCCTCTGTACGCCTATGGCGGCCCTGTAACTGGCTGCGGAGCGCATGACCGTCAGAAATGAAAGACCCTGCAAAGAGAGGCGTAGTCATGGGCGTAGTGCCATGCATTGCCATTTTGCGACGCAACGACACGCTGATTAACGCGCTCCGCTCTCCCACGCCGTTGCGGCGGGTGCGTCTTGAACATGAAAGGGTTATATCGTTCCAGCGGAGGGCCCAAAAAGAGTGTGGTCATCTTTCACAGCTGTCCAGAACGTTTCGATTTCTTGTCCCTGTACGGAGAGCGGGGGAGGTTTCGACAGTCTTCTTCGTATTTTTAACTAATACCCCTCACACACGGGCGAAAAGTACAGTACTTCACAGTAAGCCCATTTCGTAGCTCTAAATGACCCTTTGCAGAAAAGACAGGGTCCAGGAAGAGGACAGGATGTGCGCTATTCACATCTCAGTTGTGAGTAGCGCACGTCCTGCCCTCTTCTTGGTCCCTGTCTTTTCTGCACTATGACTTCATTGAAAGTAACAAAGCAACTAGCCCATAGTCTTTTCTCTGGGATTCCTTAGGTGGTTCGTGGCCTCTGAGATTAGCTGCGGTTTCTCATATGAGCGCCACGAAAAAAAGAGAGCGGGAAGAGAAAAAAAGAGGCGCGGCTCGTTAAATCAGCAGGAGAGAAAATAGTTTTAAAAAACTTTACCAGCACGTAGAGAGAGCCGAATGAAAGGTTGTTTCAGCTCCACTAACGTGAAACCTGGGGAGGGCGAAGCAGCAGTGTGCGCCGGTGTTTTCCGAGTTTTCTGGCCTTCA
Organism: Rhipicephalus sanguineus; assembly: GCF_013339695.2. Taxonomy (NCBI): domain Eukaryota; kingdom Metazoa; phylum Arthropoda; class Arachnida; order Ixodida; family Ixodidae; genus Rhipicephalus; species Rhipicephalus sanguineus. Next base: position 255,568,270 of record NC_051176.1, read on the forward strand.
GTTTCTGGGCTGGCTTGCCTGCGCTGCGAGCGGCCGCTGCTTGTTGAACGCGTACAGCTTGGTCAGCCCTGCGTCGGCGTTGTCTTTCGTGGGCGAGAGCACGTTCTCGTTCCTTCGCGCCCATCTCAAAATAGCGTTTCCGGAGCCAACGCTCGGCTGTTCGCTCTCTCGCCACACGGCGCGCTGAATTGGTCGTCGGAGAAGCGCCGGTGGGAGGCGCAATCGCGCGCTTGCTTAGTCGGTGCGCCCTCTCTTGCGTTGAACCGGTTTTAATCGAGAGGCAGACTTGCCGTAAGTTGTCTTCGAGTTACACACCGCAACATGCTACGACGTATGCTTTACAGGAGAAAACTTGGCATTTGAAGGCAATTTTGAGACGGAATTTAACAAATTTCTGTAATTTGTGCAATTAAATACTGATTATTCCCTTTATTTTAAACTATGTTAAATCATGTTAGTTTATTCTGAACCGATTTTTGACTAATTATACACACTTGTTTTTGACCATAGTTTGACAACTTGATTTACCGTGACATGACACGCCGACCAAGCCGAGACCCCAAGGTGCTTCGCGCCTAAAACCACGCTGTTGTAGTTGCGGCTTCTGCTGACGGCGCCCACTGTGCAGACCACAATGCACTGCCACTAAAGCAAGTGCCACTGCCGGAATTCAACATGACGGCGCTAGCGACTTGATGCGGGCGTAGAAGGGGTGACGTCCATAGGCGTGCGCAGGGGGCAGTGAGGGGCCGCCCCGCCCCCTAGACCACATGAGGGGGGGGGGCCAACGGTTGCGCTGAACCTTCGCCCACCTTCGCCCCTCCTGAAGGGGAACCCTGCGCACGCCTATGGTGACGTCCAGTCTCGGCAGTGCATTTTTCGGGGGGTCACGCATATTTACAACATCGTAGAGGGGATTAGGCAGCACCCACGGAGCCTTTGCTGAAAGGCTGTATTGTTGAGTAGTGCACGTTGTGAGCGAGAGCACCCTTTACTTCGAAAAGTAAATACGGGATCTGCTTTTCCGAAAAGGAACATTGCCGGGAGGGAGATACTCCTTGGTCGTGTGTCACTGCACATGAATGCCTTTCCGGAAGTTGTCCCCTTACGTAAGGACTTTAGAATGCTCTTTAGAGTGCTATGAAACGATGAAATACACGTGTGCCGCGCGGGCTAGGAACGAAGAAAGCGCTTTGTTCCCATTAGAAAATCGCAGATGCAAGATGTACACATCTCTTTAGGCGCAAAAATGTTCCATAAGACGGTGAATTCATGATTAAAAAAGTTTACTCAAATTTAACAAAACAATTATCGACAAATAACGTAAACGTTTCGCCACCTATGCACTCATGCACACCCCTGCACAGGAGATAGCTTCGACATAAACGATGCGACGACATTGGCTCGTAAACGAAAGTGGGGCAAAAGAAAACTACTGGAATCGTGGTTCTTTCATCTTAAGCCATCGGCTTGCAACATCAACCGCGGCCCCCTACGGACGTTTACACGAACGTATGTGATTCTGGTCGATCTCCGCTCATTTGTTGTCGTAATGCGTTTTTGAACTGTTAGCGAAATGCGCGCGCGCGCACGCACGCACATACGCACGCGCGCACACACACACACAGAGAGGTGTTGACATGACATCCCTCGCCCCCCCCCCCCAAAAAAAAAAAAACATTTCTGGAACATAATCACAGCCCCCTTGGACCAGGGGACAGATATTACATCCGTGTTGGTCCAAGGGGCCCAAGGGGGCAGGTAATATGTAATGTCGATGGCCGGAAGGGCAGCTCTGGTACTTCGTCTTTGGCTTCTGAAAATTTAGGTATGCGCGTTTGCGTAACACTTAATGACGTTTTTAAGGTATGCTTACCTTTAGTTAAAGTGTGTCTTGACGTGTGCCCAAACGTTCTTTTACCGCTAGGTGGTACTACTACGAAAATAAATATCCCAGATGTACAACTGAAAGATGATTTGGTGTGCCCATTAATGACACTGGCATCTACCAGTATCTTCCTCGGTTTTTTAATATTTTCTGCCTCCTTCGACCATCAAGCTCTCAACGTGGACTCCACTTAGCATCTGTGCCGGCGTTTGCTTTTTCGGCGACATCAGAGAACAGGGCCAGAGTTCCATCGTTAGCTATTGCATTAATTGTGCAGTAGAGGCACCCACGGAAGCCCACGTGCCATGCAGTGAAGAGAAACTTCGTGTAACCGTCTTGTTCAGTTCAAACACTCCTCGTTTTAAAAACTTACTCTTTTAAAGCTTTCTGCATGAGCTACCAACAAAGCATGCCACACAATCATTTATACGCCATATTTTTACTTGAACCACTGATCTGCGAAAAATGAAGTTGCAACATGGGTCAAACGCTATTTTTGCAAACGTCACAATTTTGTCACGTTTCTGCTATAATTGTTCACACAGCACATATCAGCACTTATTGCACTTATTATAAGCGCTCATAAAGCTTGCGATGTAAATATATTCCTCATGAAAAAAAAAAAATCTGTGTACACTATTTCTACTAAACGATAAAAATTCTGCATTTTACCTTATTTCCCTATTGTCAAAAACAAAGTTAATTGAAACAAAGATTCATAAACTATCATCGCCACGAAAGAGCGGAACCTCCAGATTAAAAATAACATTTCACAGTATTGGCTCAAAGCAATGATTTTGTAGGAATTATTTTGCATAACACAGTTTCACTTTGTGCACGATGTTCAGAGCGCCATCATGGCAACGCAACATTTTTTTCCAAAAAACATTGCTCGAATAACTACTTCCCAAGTTAACATATGATACCATGATCTTTTGCACCAGGATTGAAGCTGGTGCATTATCCACCAGGTACACTCGTGATGAAATGACCCAGATGGTGAGTGCAACTCCAAAAATAAGCTTTACTGCAGCAGTTTTTCTCGCCTCAATACTATACATTGTTTTTATCTTCAAGGTTTCTTCAATTGTGAGCATCAAGTCTTTACACCTCCATGCTTACCGGCCCATTTTATTTTTATTTTACATATTTAATTTTTGCTACACCCAACTATTTCCCAATCACTGCACTATTTGATAAAATGAGGTTCATCTGTATATAACAGAACTGTGCGCTGTAACAACACTATTTTCAAAAAGGGTACGAGTGTGTCAAGTTTTCTTGCAAAACTATTTATGTGCAAACATTTCAAAACTTAACTGTGATATGTTGTAACAGAGTGGGCGTCACAGCATGATGTTTTAAACATTTAATAATTCCCAGAGTTGTTTGGGAAATTCATCATTAAACCAAGGTATGAACTGTAACTACTTAACAATAATAAAACGTGTTTATAGGCTCAAGGTCAACAGTGAACAATCCGCGAGGCAGAAATATCCAGTCGTGCACAGAAATACTCGACTTTCGTTCCTAGTTGCCTGACTAGCAGATTTAATTAAAATAGTGCATAACCATGATTAGCAAGCATTTGAAGACATTAACATGAAAAAACATTAAATATGAAAGAAACAAAATTAGATATGCAATGGTAGATGCTAAAGGGAACCACACTTCCCCTAATAAGTGCATTTATACTGGAACATCACAATGTGTGTCATTTACAATGTTTAAGGACTTCTCATAGACTGGCATTACCTCTCACAAGTGCTTCAGGTTAAATGCGCATCACTTGAGAAACCTAGCAGCACACACAAAGAAATCTGCATTTTCAGTACTGTAAAAAGTGTTCCGGTGTTAGCAACGCTGTACTCTAGCTCTCCACAAATTAGACACAAAGTGGTAAATCTGCATTTTAAATGTCATGCAGAGCCCTCCTATGTTCACAAGTCTGTAGCAATTGCCTTTTCATTACCATACAGCATACCAATGCCTGAAACACCAGCCTTGAAAACCACATAAAATGGGATTTGAACCCGGGCCCTCTGTGGCAGTCGAGCATTCTACCACAGAGCCACGTTGGTGCTTGAAACTCATTTGCAAAAGACTCTATAGAGGCGTCATGTTGGGCAAGGAATCGCGTTAACCTATGTAAAGAGCGTGGCAGAAGATAAAATAACAACCATCATCACATGCTAATTGCGCAACGAGTGTGTGGTTTTCCCCCCACTGCAAAGTGCTCAGCCATAATTCTTCATCGTCATCAGCCACATGCAGCATCAACAAAGATACAGCATCAACAAAGTTCACATACCTTACAGATGTGTAGTGGGTACCTTGCTTATCCACAGGAAAACGAATAATAGCGTAGCGGGTGCAGTCCTACTTCACAAAATTATGATTTATGGTGTAGTGGATACCTTACATGTGTACTTGTATATGAGAGTTTAGAACGGGCTCTAGAAAGGCAGCTCTTCCAGCTTTCGATAAGACTGCACTGTGCGTTCTGCGCAGGCCTGGCATTTTTGAGCGCAGCTCTTAGACACCCGATGAGCAGTGCCGCCGTTGGTGTCGGCGTAACCGATAGAGCGAACAAGGACGAAAGAGAGCGAATGCTTAGCACTCGAGCGCTGGCAGTTCCTGCGGCAATATGTAACGAATGTTACATTGCTACGATGCGAAAGTCAAAGCTTCAAACACAGTTGGCGTTGCCCCAAACCAAAGCTATGCCAGAATTCGCATTAGGCAGTAACCGTAATCGGTCGGTGAATTTTTTTTCTCCGATCAGCAAGGCATTTTTGCAATGAGAGGCCAATCAACTAAAAGATGGCACAACAAAATGGCCTGTCATAATCATGGAATAGCTATCACGAAAGAAAAAAATGTTCTTTTTACTCAGTGCCAGTTAAAGATAATACCATAGCATTAATAAATAACATGTTTATAGCTTTCCATGCAATGTTTAGAGCTGCTTTAAGGAATTATAGTAACAGTTGGATTTATCATCAGATGAGCCATCTACAGCTGTTGCCAGAATATGGTTTCCATTTAAAATCTGAATCTGGTGTGTTTGCTGGATCTGGGGCAAGTTGCTCAGCAGTGGCATGAACAACTTGGAAGTCACCATGCTGTGTGCAGAATACCTCTGCAAAAGGAAAAACAAAAGTTAAAATACTACCAAATGATTAACATATGTTAACAAAATGTAGAATAACACAAAATTTACAACCCACAGCCACTGATCATCACATCATCTGTGCTTCTTATAATATAACTGCATCAGTGCCACGGGTTAACTCAGTCAGCAGAAATGCTCTGATCAATCACATTGGCACTTAAGATGGTAATGCTATGTACCAGCACATAAACCACACAAACAAGCTATGCTAACAATATCTAAAAATTCTGCTTATACAACAACAAAGAACATGGTGCTATACACTAAATGAATAAAAAATTAACGGGCCCAGCAACATTTTGATAAGTTATCACAGAATGCCTTATGATTAGTCTATAACTCAAGAGAGTTGCGAGTTGGACTAGATGGAACAAATCATTCATAATCATACTGAGCACACAAACACTAGACAAGGGTTTGTCTTCGTTCTTTTGTCCCTTGGCTACTGTTTTGCACCTAGTACCATTACGAATGATTAGCCTATTTTGCCAGAGAAATCTCCTGCCACAAAACTTTTTTTAATCCTCAAGTATAGGCAAAGTTAGAGCACAAGGCAAGCGCTTTCTCTTTTCTTGTCACACAAGCACACTGGGAGCTACATAGGGGGATGGCATGTGTCCAGTACACTGCCACTATACATCATGACCTAGAGCATTTTCTTTTCTTCTCTTTTCTCTGAACTAGTTTGACCAATACTTCCAATGCAGGTGTCTGCGATGCCAGCATGTGTAAGCACACCATGGCGGCCACGGTAGCTACATGATCCACAGAAAAAAGCAAAGTACAACTGTCTTATTTGAGTGTGTGTTCACACTGGTGTATGGCCAAGCTATGCAAGCACCTGCTGTGGACTGGCTTTGTTCTGCACCAGCTTCACTGACGGATAGCAGCCAGTCCGGATTGTGCATTTTGAAGTGCTCTCAATCAGTGAAGATTAGGTGATGTCTGTTGAGATACCTAGTTCACGAGGCATGTAAAAGAGCTGGCATGCACTGGCAAGCATACAATGGTTTTGGGAAGCAACAATATGCATCAGTATGGACCATGCATACGCAGACAAAGACTGACTTCGGGCACGTAGTGTTTGAAAGAGCATACATCTAGTTTGCTGGTTGCCCCTCACAAAAATGTAGAAGACAAAACCACTATGCAGACAACTGTCACCAGAAGAGCAAATATAACACATTTTGTCTGCAATTTTGATATCATACATATTTATACTTCATTTAACTGAATATGAGCTACAATACTATTGGTGAGAATGTTCTTTCAATCATAAAATCAGCCAATACATGTAAGGCCTGCTTGCTGCACAGTTGATGACATTGCGAAGAAGAGAGCATGCGATTTTTGGCCAATTCTGACACAAAATTACAATAATACTTGAGTTTTACGTGCCAAAACCACAGTATGATTATGAGCATGCCATAGTAGAGGGCTGCAGAAATTTTGACCATCTGGTGTTTTTTAATGTGCACTGACACTCAGTACACAGACCTCTAGCAATGCGCCTCCATCGAAATGCGATCACCACAGCCGGGATCAAACTCACGACCATCGGCTCGGTAGTTGAGCACCTTAGCTCCTGCTACCACAGAAACGGACGAAACAAATTTGTAAATTCCCTCTTTCTCACCATTTGCAGAATACGGTTTAGTGGAGAATCATACAGGAGCAACAACACTGGCAGCAGCTATTTGATGATGCAAGCATAACCAGAGGCACACATAGCTAACAGCAGTCCAGTGACGTACATATTTCACTTAACTGCATTGACAGTAAGATAATCATTAACTGATGTAATTTCATCATTTTCTTTCGATGAGAACACTAACACAACTGAAAAATTTTTCAAATGCATTGTAGTTGGACAAAGCCCCCCACAATGTTGCACCAGCTCTGCTACTCCCATCAACGGTACTGGCAAACCCCGTATCCACAAATGTTAAGAAGGTTACAGAAAACTAATCTCTCTAATATACTTCAGTTCAACTTGGCCATGCTCTTGGTGTATTTTTTTGTGTACAGCCCTACAGCAAATTTCATGGTATTTGAGGTTTTATGTTTCTCAGGACTGTTGAAGTGATGATGTGTTTCTTCGTTGTTGGAGATCCTCGGTCCAAGTACTGTGGTCGGAGTGGCTATCCTACTCTCGTGAGGAGTGTCTGACCTGTTTGTGTTTGATGGAGACGATCTCTTTGGGCCAATCAGCATGGCCACCTGAAGTTCTTCATATGTGTTGTGTAGTACAAGGGCATCTAACTTGCTCATTGCAGCACTCCAAGGAAGGCCCGGTGCATTTTATATGACATGAGGACAAGGATGTCTGTTTTGGTCATTTCAGTATTTGTGAGGAAGTTCTAGCAGTTATAAGAGTTGCAGAAGTTGCGACACTATGTGCTGTCTGATCCTATAATGTAACAGAATCTGGGTATACACTGAAAGTTGAAGAGCACTTACAGAAAGAGCTCTGCGATCTACACCATGCTGTGCAAGAACATAGCTGATGGCCATGTGAGGCAGTACAATGGGCTTTTTAAATCAGTATGAGAAGTGAATTTTAACAGACAGTCAAGCTTATCTTTTGCAACTTGAACTGAACCTGAACTGACTGAAACGAATGCAGCCATTCTGAACACGAAGCTGAACAATGCCGAGCAAAGCAATGGAACCATTCTGAACAAGTTCGAATTCTCTGGTTAGATTCAAAAGGAAAACAAATGCTGTGAATCAGTTAGGCATTCGGCACTGAACGTATAATAGGAAAGTGTAGTATTTGTCCACAGTAATTGTGGTTTCAACTACTGAATTGATTACTAAACTAAGCATTCAATTGACTACTGCAAAAATACAAAAAGGTCCTTTTAATAATTCAGGCTCTGTGTATAGAATGATCTTGTCCACTTCCACGCATGGCATGTTCTATAATCACATTTTTCATTCAAGTTTAAATTCTGGGGTATGAAGTGCCAAAACCACATGATTATGTGGCTTGTTGCAGTAGGAGATGCTAGATTGATTCTGCAACCTTGGGATCCTTTAATGTGTACCTATATGTGCGGTCTGTGGTTTGACATGCCATATTCAATCTTGCTGCCTCTCTAGTGCTTTATTGCAGTTGAAGAAACGAAATTGTCTGTATTCAGGGACAAAACAGCTCAGTTAGTTTTTGAAGCACTTAATCGAGCAGGGAACTTATGTTTGGGAGCAGTTAGTAAAAAAAATAATAAAAATTAAAAATGAAGCGATCCCTTTTAGTTTTGGAATAGCACAGGAACAAAGCACCATTAGGAAACTATTTTATGATAGTTAGGGCGAATAAATTTCCATGTCAAAGCTATTCAAATGGTAAAGTAGCTAAAAATCACACCATCTCCCGCTAAAGGGGACTATGAGGCGATGCGAAGCAGTGTTTCGGCATGTAGAGCCCGCGTTTCAGAGGTGGAGTGGTGAGGGGGAAAGGGTAGAGGGGAAGTGGAGAGGGGGAATGCAGAGGGGAGGGGAGAGGGGGAAAGGGGAGAGGGGAACGGGGAGAGGAGGAAATATGGGAGGGGAGAGGAGTGGAGATGGGGATGGGAAAGAGAAATGAGGGGGGAAGGGAAGGGGAGATGTGATGTGGAGAGGGAAAAGGGAGAGCGGGAGTGGAGAGGGGAAGTGGAAAAGGTATGCGCATGCGCAGTAAGGGTGGTCACGCCGCACACCACCACCACCACCACCGGATTGAACTCCACTATAAGATGCTTCACATCTAATTGATGCCTCCGAGAAGCTCCTAGCAGCCTGGCGGTGCTGGTATGGTCACAGTAATTAAAAGGTGATCATGGCCTCACGAGCAGCTGCACTTGGACTCGATGCAGCCACAGTGGGTGCAGAAAAATAGAGGCGGGAATTTCACTAGACTAACGGCGCCTTGGAAAAAGGAAAGGGGTGATTACATTATGCATCTGGCCAAAATGTGACCTGCGGTAGGTGGATTAACGTGCATGGTTCCCTCCAGACACTAAATTATCAACACTCACTCAGGAGTTTTTTCAACCATTCAGTGGACATTATTTTTCGTATATCATTCAGCAACTGTGGCTGTTTACTACAACGTATGTTTATCATCTTCGTTGAAACATGTGTCTCAACTGCTTGTTCCTGCAGCGCACGCTGCTCTTTCTGAAGAGTGTGTGATGAGCATAGCTAGTGAATCTGGCCTCAGAGTGGCCCACCTAAAGAGGTGTCCAAACGACACAGCAAGTTTCGCCAGCGCAACAATCACGTGACATGATCTAGCCTTGTGCGCTCCCTATTAGTGCTGCCCTTAGCCGTGACCTTGAGAGAGCTCGCAAAAAACCTGATGTCGCAAAAAATGCTCAGCACAGGTGGTGTCTGAACTTGAGAGAGTAAGGTTAAGAAGGAGACGATGGTGTCTTGCGGAGATGGCACACCGTCCATAGCCATGGCAATCCACTTGTCCGGGCAAATTCTTGATGCTCCTAACATCACAGATGCAATGTATCTGCATGGAAATAATGGCTGCCTGGCAAGCCGAGAATGCAGGACTATATTACCACCATAAAAGTGAGCGCGGCATAGTCAGATATTAGGCCTACTTTTGCTGGCTTCAGTTCCATCCGAAATGGCAGATGAAGCAGAACCATAGTTATTTATATTGCTGTGGGTTTCTGCTAAAACTGTGTTTTGGAGCAGCATGGTGCAATTTCAGGGAATATGACGGCTTTGGCGCAACTTGGCGCAGGAAGTCGTAAATGCAGTCCTTTCGAGGAATTGGCACAGCTGTGCCACACCTGTGCATTTCTCCAGACCAGGGGGTCGGCAACTTGCGGCCTGTGGGGCAGTACTATGCGGCTCCCGGCACGTCAGAAACACTTTCCCCCCTATGTAACCGATGAACACCTCCCAAATAATCGATGAACACCTCCACGACTTTCTACATCTATTGGTGAACAACCTTGATGTAGATATTTGTGAGTTGGCTAAGAATCTTCAGCACCAAAAGTCGCATCCTATGTTTTCAAATTGCAACCTTGTGACACGTGTGCTGAAAATAAACATGATTTCTATTCCAGTTTTGTACATCATTATTGTCAATTCACTGAATCCGCCTCAAAAGGGTGCCGACCCCTGCTCTAGACTAAAGAAAAAAATTGAGAATAAGAGCATTATACAGACAATTACTTCGAAAAAGTACACCTCATAGGAAAGGTACCGAGCTGTCAGTGTTGCTGATCTTGATTTCCTTTTTTTTTTTTATCAGAAGATGTTATAAGCCATGCTATAAGCCAAAAGAGCACAGGTTGGGCAGTAGTATAACATAATGACCAGCATACCTGCCCTTCAGACACTGCAGCAGCAGCTGCTAGCTCAGCTTCCTCATTGTTTCCATCCTCAATCGTTTGCAGAGAGAAAGTGCAAAACTCCGAGGCTTGCGGAACTAGCTCGATGCTGTTCATGCTATCCTCTGACACCTCTGGCTCATTTTGGGACGCCCCAGATTTCTGGAAACTAGATGAACCTGTTGCAGTTGAACCAGGTACCTGGAAAAGCAACCAATGCTGCAGCTACAGATCACTATTTAAAATCACATTTACATGCAATAGTGGTGTCCACAGACAAGTAAAACCGCAGTAAACTGGATTGGTGCTGTCCCACAATTTTTCCACAAAGGTTATGGTATGCTATGAAAATAATAAACAACATATAACATAGTTTATAAATTCTTGGCTGTGAGTTTTTCTTTTTAAAGAACAGAAGGATTTACGAGAACTGGGAAACCATAAGTTCCAAGAAACACCAAAACTGAACAATAGGACAGTTTTAACCTGAAAAGCAGCACATTTCAAATAGCTTTGCCTACAAATACTCACAAGAAACCTCAGATTAAAATTAATAGGCATGCTCACTCATTACCATTATGAAATATGTAATTCTGCAATAAAGACACACAAATAATTCTGCAAAACAAGACATGCACATCAGAGTCTGGTCCCTGTCCTTTGCATGTACCAAGGAACTACACTGTATGAGGCTTGCAATTTACACTTCAACCATGATTAGTTGTGGTTACTCAACCTGCTCATCAAGTATACAGATATAATCCGTGTTACATAACATGGGGGGTGTTCATAAACTTACCGTATTTACAAGATTGTAAGTCGTCTCGAATGTAGGTCGGCCCCCCTTAAAATCGCACGGCAAAAAAAAAGAAAAAAAAGCGCGAGCGCATTTCATAAAGGAAATTTATTTACGATGTCGCTGAAGAAAAATTCGAATCCCGGTGTGCAAAGGTGGCTTCACGGCGGAGCTTCAAAGCCATGCAGGAAAGCTAGCTTCGCGGCAATACGCAAAAATCATTTTTAGAAAATTTTCTGCGAACCGTTGCTGAGGGTGCGGGTTACACACGAGAAAACACGGTATATGTTACAGGTGGAGCCAAAACGTAAACATAATGTCGTAACCATGCCACAACGCGCCTGATTTCTCGTTTGTTTCGGTTTTGGTTGTAAATCGACCTAACAAACTAGTTTCGGTTTCGATTGTAAGTCGACCCCCCAACTTCGTATTTCAAATTTCAAATTTAGACAAAATAGGTCGACCTACAATCGCCTAAATACGGTAAAACTACTCTTGCAATGGAACAAACAGTAAGCATCAAAACTTAGTTGGGAGTTTATTTTTTCTCTACACATACCATTCAAAATACTCTACTACTATTCAAAATACTACTATTCTGAATGAAACTTTTATACTTCAAGAAAAGGCTTGCACTTATTGTAATACCTATTATGTACCTCTGTTACGTAACTGTGGCACTGACAGTACAACCTTCATGAACAATGCTCATAAGTGTTTAAGGTTAATTAGCAAGGTCACTGGCGCGTAAACCACGGGGGGGGGGGGGGGGGGATCCTGAACCCCCTTGTGTTCAGGCTGGGGGGGACACCCCTTGCATTGTCTCCCCTTGAGATTTATCTTTCAAACGACATATATTTGAATTGCTTGAGAGTTAAGTATAGTTCAATGAACTTTTTTTGTTAATGCCTATTTACTCTGTAGTGTGTGTAGGCCTGTGTTCAATACCCTTCATCTACATGAGACTATTGAAATCGCAACTGCCACTTGACCGCTTTTAGAAAAGACTCAATAGAACAATACACTTACATGAGCTGGGAAACCATTCTCGTTTTTTTTACACGAAAGTGTTCTATGCCGGGGTCCACCACGGCTCCATTGATGTACTTCCGTCACGGATATGACGTTGTAAAATATAAAGACTAACAGTGGGCAAAGAAAAAAACCAGAAGAAAAAGTTTTGTCACCGGGAATCGAACTTACGACCCCTCGACCCGCAGCGCGAAACGATTTGGCCACGGATGGCACGTTCTTCAATGCTAACGGCGAGCTATTTATATACACCATTTGCCGGTGGCTGTACTCAGATATCTGTGTTACAGCGTGTTTTCGTTATCACTAGCGAGATGGCGCGAAGGGCTCGAAGAGCGTAGAAGAGCGCGCTTGAAAGGTCGTCACCATTGCGACGAGCGCCCACGCCTACAGGGCGTGCTCGCTTGTGCATGCGCTTATCTCGTGATCGCGGTGGTTTGTACATCTCGCGTTGAGAGCACGAAGGTCACTTGGCTCACTGCAGCGGCCGCTTTTGCAAAAGGAGCGCGGTGCTCATGCAGAAATAAGTTACAAATGTGACAGTTAGTTCGCTCTCATCCTGTGTATGTTCGTTCCGTGCATCCTTTCTGCTTGAGCAGCGCATTGCAAGTTTCGAGCGGCTTGCCGTTCTTCGCGTGACGTTACAATTTGTTGCTGTAGCATTCATTCCATCGTCCTTGGGGCGAAAGAATGCGCAACAAACGCTCAACTACATCTGTGAAGACACGTTTCACTTTCGTGTTATACCAATTCCTATGACAGAGGGATCAGCCATGTTTTTTAATTTTATTTCAAAGCATGATTTTAATATTTATATAAATAAATAAATATAACAAAATGGCCACTATAGTGAGATGTGTGTCCCCCCTTGCGATTTAACTGGATTTACACCACTGAGCATGGTCAACAATCTATGGCTCTCACTGCTATATGTAGCCATCAGTGTTCACATACTCATTTATAACAACGCTGCCTAGAACCAGCCCACAGTTGACAGCAACCATGCTATACCTGGCCTTCCACATCATCGGTGTCACATACATGCATGAAAAACTTTTAGTAAAAGAGGTTTCGATTTTTCATGCACATTGGTATCATGATACCTGTTTGACCATGGCGCTTTGGTGCGACAAGTAAGGCGTGCGACATGCAGCATGGATTTTTTTCACCAATTTTGCCCATACACACAAGAAAAGAAAGCCTGGCTGCTTTTTCTATTCAGCTGAAATATTTTTTAATAATGTTGATAATTCCTTCATCCACAATATATCAGTGCTATGCATACTTGAATATAGTATGATGAACAACACAAGCAAACCCGCCATGGTGGTCTAGTGGTTATGGTGCTCGACTGCTGACCGAAGGTCATGAGATTGAATCCCGGCAGCAGCGGCCACATTTCGATGGAGGTGAAATGCAGAAAGGCCTGCGTGCTTAGATTTAGGTGCCCGTTAAAGAACCCCAGGTGGTCGAAATTACCTTAGTCCTCCACTATGGCATCTCTCATAATCATATTGTGGTTTTGGGACATAAAACGCCAATTATTATATTGAACAACACAAGCAATTACAGTGTGCTTCACCATAAGCATATCACTACAGACTGACAAAGCTATGCTGGCCATTTTCTTGACTCTGACCTGTAAAAGTTGGAGGAAAATCTGGAAAAGATGACTAACAGAATAAGGGAGGACCAGGAAGAAGAGGGGAACGACAGGAGCCACTGAGAGAAAGGCACAGCAAAGAGTGTATGCTTCTCTGCAGTGTAATGTTGCACTATAATATTTGTATGTTGACTACTAGCAGCCTCCTTCAGTTTTCATATTTTGGCATGCTGCCTAAGTTTACGGGTACATTTTAGATAGTGGTCCCACTGTGCAACACACCGAAGTGGTGCTGAAATGACCAGCTTCAACTGCATTGCCATCATCCACTTCCCTAATCACAGAGATACTCACCTTTGGATTCAAAGGCAGGCCCCTTTTCTTACGCCGAAATGCAGTGCGGCATTTTGAGTCTATATTCAGTTTGATTCTGTCCCAGTCAGCATTGGTCACGTCGAACAAATGTGTTAGATGGCCTGAAATGACATTTTTAAAAATAAACCTTTCACTACAGAATGCAGTGGCACAATAGTCATCCTCAGCAAATGTATCCAACTTTAAACACACTGCTCCCTTCAGTTTAGCCATCATTTTGTGTTTACAACAAGCACACCACAGAGTGAATAAAAAAAAGATGGCTGATCCCTCTGTTATAGGAATCGGTATAACACGAAAATGAAATGTGTCGTCAAAGAAGTAGTCCTTATTGCGTAGCGATATATGAGAGCTTGTACACTGTCTACTCTTGTTTGACAGATATAGCACCACTTGATGTGGACGCACTCACGTTGACACCTAGTGGCACATCTCCGTACCGACGCCAAATGCCCATGATCATGATTTAACCCTTGCGGTAGCTGAAGTTCTGAACATACCATACGTGTAAACCGAATATGGTGAATCCCACATGAAGATGGCATCAAAAAGCACATTACAAACACTGATACCCGATATGCACTCATTCAAAGCGCCGTGAAACGCGGAGAGAAACGCTACGCACGTCGTGTCTTCCCTCTAGCTCGGCCGTTAATTCTCACAGGGCGAGCGGGGAACACGGTGCGACAGCCAGGCGAGTGTCGGAGAGCTATTTTTCGACATGGATGGATGCTATGAGCGAGACTTGAGCTAAAGCCACCACCTCCTGGTGTGTTACAAGCATTGACGAAATTACACTTCTCTTGGAAACGCGCCGAATGGGACGGTCGTAGCAATGGCGCCTCTTATTTTTTTCGAGCCTGGTGCCACATATGTCACCGCCCAGTTATAAAAGGGACGCTCAAAGCATCCATCTATCCATCCAAGAGCACTGTGAAAGATAAAAGGCGCGTTCATGTAGCCCCCGTTACGCGTTTGGCGGTATCTCAGCGGGCTAAACGCCCGCCAGCCATCGTCGCGGACCTGGAGGTCATGAGTTCGACTCCTGGCAACTGAACTTTTTCTTATAGTTTCTTTTTCTTAATTTGGAAAAGGAAACATGAGTTTCTTCAGAGTCCCATCAGCAAAAACGCATCTGAAAGAGAGGGCTCTGTGGATATCTTGCACAAAAGGCTGTTTGTTGCGTCCAGTAGACCCCAGGTCAGCAATGCTGAGAAGCAGCCCAATGACATGTCGGCATGTCTCGCCGCGCCTATAATATAAACTGCTGCAGATTACTCCCCCATGAAGATGTCACAGCTGCCTCAGAACATTTACACCGAGGAGCCTCTCTTACCTTAAGGGGCACAGAGTGCTTTCTCATTGTTTTGTAACTCAGCAAACCGATGCCATATAAAACACGAGCAGGCCAAGCACGACGCTAATCCCTAACTTGGTCAACTTGCCTTTCTAAGAGAGCATCAAGACCGCGTGAATATAGCCAGCCTAGCAAGATTTTCAAATGGTAAATATTTGTGCTTATTCTCAAAGAGGGAACGGCATACGTTGTTTACACCAGCAAGATGGCTCAACCATGAATGCCTCAGCTAAAGAAACATAGTAGTACGTGCAAAGTACAGTGTAGTCAGGATTACAGCACGTTGGTGCTTACCAAATCTGCAATTATATATTAACGAACAAGTTATCTTAGCCTGCAATGCACTGGCAATCTGGTAACGAGCCCCTATGATCTCGTCCGTAGCTTTCATATACCACGCCTACACCATACACATGGTGCGAGTCTTCATAGACGGCTTGCGCACCACTCATACCAATCCTACTTCGAGATCAGCTGTTGTGAGGTTTAGCATTTGATTGATCATGTAGCCTTCGTCATGCAGCATTTGAATACAAGTATAACATGATGAGCGTCCACGTCTAATATATGAAGCCTTCCATATTCACAAACGTGGTAAGGCACGTGTAAGGCTCCCTTTAATTTTTTCACTCCTTCCGAAGGAGATTTCATTCTTATCAGATTGACTACAGTATTGGTTCTGCACATGCTCGTTTCATCCTTTTGTTGTTTGTTGTTTTGCAGAAGTGGTTGAGTATATATGCTGCCTGAAAGAATAAACACTGGGTTGCTTGTCAGCGCATTGGTCTGTGTTCTTTTGTTTCATCCTGTCTTGTATATGAGCATAAATAACAAAAGTTACATCAATTTTTAAATTACTGATCTTAGCTGGCTAAAACAGATCGAGCCCATGCTATTCACCTGGCTGATCAAAGAAATTTCATTTAAGCCACTTGTGTAAAAGCCGAATAAACAAATATTTCATGTTCAAAGGCTTTCTGAAAGGAAAACTGAGGCAGACAAAGAGTGCCCATGGCATAACCTGTGCTGCCTTACATTTCATCACACTGGCAACTTTACCACTGGCACAGCTCCAAAAGGAGGCGCCTCGTGGATTACCTCTGGTGCAATAAGATAAAGTAATACAGTAAAACCTCGTTAATTCGAAGGCCTCGGGCCCGAGAAAAATATCCCAATTAAGCGGGATTCCCAATTATCCGAAACAACGCGAAATCAAAGAAATCAGCCAGAAAACGTGATGTACGGAAGTCACACCTTTATTGTGGCAAGTCAGCCTACTTGGAGAAAAATTCCTCCATGCGTGACTGACGCGTTCGGTAGTTCCCAGCACTGAAAGTCATATTTTCCAGCCTGTCAATGAGGCGCAGCATCTCAGCCTCGCCGCTGTTGCACTCGACGAAGCTGCGCACAACACTCAAGGCATCGATGACATCCGCCAAAGGGGGTGCTCGGGAGGGCTCGTCATCGCTGTCAACATTAGAGGCCGAATCGGTCGATCTCGCAGCTATCTCGCTGTCGATGTCGGCGTAACACGTCTGCACTGTGCACTCGACATTTGCGTACTCGGAGAATCCGATTGGAGTGCACTCCTCGTCCGCGTGCAAAGCCTCATATCGAGCGCAGAGAGTCTCCCCTTCTTCATCAAACGGGCAAGTGACAGCGGTGACAGCAAACTCAGCGGAGGTTGCCTCTTCTTTCACAAAACCGGCGTGCTCAAAACACCGTCGAATAACGGTGGCCTCCACCTGCCTCCATGCGTGAACAATGAGGCAAATACCACCGAGGAGGTCAATGTTATACTCCTTTCCGTTGTCATAGCAAAGGAGCATTCGCTTCAACAGATTGTAGCGATATATTTTCCTGGTATGGTGTATGACGCCCTGGTCCATCGGCTGCGATAGCGACGTCGTGTTCGGGGGTAGAAAGACCAGCCTGATTGCCTGCAGGTTCTGAATGTCGCCGTGAGCTGGGCAATTATCGACGACGAACAAAACGCTGCGCCCTGCGGCCGCAAACTTGCGGTCAAGGTGCTGCACGTATTCTTCAAAGAGTGCAGCCGTCATCCAAGCTTTCTTGTTGTTTTTATAGATCAGGTCATCCTTGGATGGCAGTCGTGCATTTTTGAAACAACGAGGCTTTTCTGTCTTCCCAATAACAAGCAGTGGCAGCTTGTGCTCACCGCACATGCTTGCACCAAACAAAACAGTGATTCTATCTTTGTTCTGTTTCCGCCCCTTAATGTCTGCCTCCTTCAAAGCGAACGTCTTCGTAGGCAACATTTTGTAGAACAGAGCAGCTTCATCAAGGTTGTAAACATCTGCTGCTTCGTACTTGGCGAGTAGTGGAGCCAAGGTGTGCTGCTTCCAGCCGTCGACAACAGACTGATCCGCGCTGCCACTCTCGCCACAAACAGTCACGAATGTCAGGTTGTTGCGCTCCTTAAATCGGCAAAACCATCCATTGCTGCATTTAAACTCAGAATGTCCAAGTTGCAGCGCCAGCTGGTTGGCCTTCTCACGCAATATGGTCCCATTCACAGGAAGGTGTGCTGCGTTGGCTTTCTGCAGCCAGTCGATCAGAGCTGCTTCAACGTCGGCGTACGTAGGCGGGCGTACTCGTGTACGCTTTGACGAGTGCGTCTTGCTGTAAGCATCGAGAATTTTCTCCTTATTCTTGATGATGTTGCACAGCGCTGACAGAGGCACGTGGTGCTTTTCGGCGAGAGCCGTTTTCGACGCCGTCGACTTGCTGGCCTCTTCAATTAAGCACACCTTTTCGTGCAGGGACAAGCTCTTGTACTTCGGCATCTTCCTTCCAAGCACACCTCAATCAACTAATTCACAGGGAAGACACTCAAGCGGAGACAGGAGACAAATGGAGCAGTCGCACCGAATCGCACAATGCTCGCCAGCCGACATCCAAATGGCACAAAGACTCCACAAAACATTCACTTCGCTAGAGTGGCTAACATCGCTGTTGAGATGATGATGATCATGATCGCAACCGCACGCATCGCCGCCTGGCAATTGCTAAAACATGGCGTCTACGACGTATTTCCGGTTAAAAAAAACATGGCCTTCGAGATCCGTACATCAAAAAAAAAATGCATGTTTTAGTTACAGCCTCCGAGATTCGCAACACCCTTTGCATATCTTGGAAGTCGCGGCCAAGTGTGCCAATTAACCGGGAAGTCGCAGACTGGCCGCACCAATTATCCGGTTAAATTTACATGTAAAAATTTGGGACCGCGCGAATAATACAAATTATCCGGGATTCCCAATTAACCGAGTACAAATTACCGAGGTTTTACTGTACTCTGTATTAATCATTGCAAGGAATGAAACGATAATGGCTAACATGTAGTTGTTTCTTAAATACATAATATATACCATCCCCATAAGTTGAAAGGTGAAAATAACTTATCACAACATCTGTTATGCATAATTACGTGGAAGTGTGATTTTTCAGGGTTCTGTATCCAGTTTTTAAGCATGAAGAAGCCCTAAGAGTCAAAATTATGCCACTGTTACAAATGCAGGTGAATCTAGAAATGGGACAAAGCATTGGTGCAGCTTTGGGATTGTTTGCATTCATACTTAGGTATGCTGACTGTACATCATTACATTATAAGCCAGAGAACTAAAAGACATGTTTATAATAAATGTCAGCATGAGCCACTTCACAACAGATGGAAATTCAAGCAGTGCAAAATCAAATGCAGACAAGGCGAAGAAAAGGTACACAAAACACAAGCACTTAGTCAGCACTTGTGTGTGTCTACTTTTTCTTCCTCTTGTCAACATTTGATTTAGTGCTGTTTGAATTTCTACCATGTATCCATACCACTCGTCCAGATGTTAGCTCTTATTAACTTCATAATATAAATCCTAAACTGCATCCTTCATGACAATTACAGAGCAAGAGACCTTTGTTATTTCACTGAGACTAATGTCACAGTAAGTACAAACCTGCTTCTGAGCACAGTACACTGTTAAATAGGCACTTTTAACTACTGCTGGAATGAATAGCAGCAGTGAAGATGCACATTAATTGAACATCAGTTTACAAGGAGTTACACAGCAATTGCCAAACTCAATTGCGTTAAGCCATTTGGTCACATGATAGCAACTTGCAAGCATCTGTAAAAAACTAAAAATGCTCTTATAACACTTTTATGACAATAACTAATACTCAAGTATTTTATACCAAAGTTGCTTATATTCAGTTTTATTAGCATTTCAGTCATCAGCTGCAACCATGCAAACTGCTTTCTTGGTGCTAAGTGCTTGTTATTTCCAACGAAGGTGCACTCGCACACTTGCGGCACATACGGATGCCACCACCTTATAATTTGAAGTGTCTCCAGTGGGTTCACCAGTTTCAGTTGAAGCAAACTGCCATTGAGATGTCACCGATAGTTGCATCTACCATGTTACACTGCCAACTGTCATAGAGTAATAGTGTCAGTCTGCTCAGCAGTAGTTAAGAGTGCCTACATAACAAAAGCATTAGAAATTAGAACAGAGAAACATGCCAACGCATAAAAAATTGGTGTCACCGTTGAAAAGCACCAACTCACATCGAATTCCATATATCATCAACGGGTCCAACTGTTGCTTTTTGTGTTTGCCTGAGCCTGAAATATTAGAACGAGCCTGTGTCTCTCTGTCGAACAGGTGGTCAAGCAAGGTCAGAGCCATCTTCTCCGGTGTAGTGCAGGTGTTGTTGATGTGGAACAATGTGGTTGGATTGATGGGGCAGCGCACTCTCATCTCTGGATTGTTCTCATCCCCAAGCCATGAACCCTGTGGGTAATCCGCTGTGGCAACCACAAAACACAAGTATCAGGAATTAGGAGAAATAAAGCTTGCAGAGCAAAGTGTGACACGATACAGCTGCATCACTGGCCAGATCAACAGGTACGCATTACAGAGATAATAAAGCTGATAAGACATTTCGTGGCCATGAGACAAGGTTTATTACTAATGTATGCGGTTAGATGTTATCTTATACAAGTTCTACTTTCTTATATAATGAGTATTTTGCGACACTAGAAATTAATATGGACAGTGTAGGTGCCCTCTTTAACTAATTAAAAAGTATAAGTAACTTCATACAAAAAAAAGCACTAAAAAACAAGGATACAAGTGAGATGAAAGTGACAATGCGAGTGCTCACCAACAACTAAGCTTTTATTGAAACCCAGAACACTATAAAGAAAGCATAGATGACCACATGTTAAGAAACCAAAACTGGCAACAATTGATTTCAGCTTTTTGCAACGCTACTGAAGGTTGCACAACACACTTGCCACCCAACTCATGATCAAATAACGTTTCTGTGATGTCATGTGCCGTCCTCTCTACAGAACAGCATTGAAAACACTGGGAGTATTACTAGCTCTTACGCATACAGAATCACTTATGCACACCACCACACAATGAGCATCAGCGCCCAAAGCCACTGTTCTGCTGTTCCACTCGTTGCCACGACGACAGCAATACTTGTAGGTGTGAACATTCTTTACTATGAATTCTGAAGTGAGCAAACGCATACAAAATACAATGAAATCATTTTAAAGTGAATATCAAACTATGGTTAATGACAAGAAACTTACTTACCCCAATTTGTCATCACAGGGCATGACTCCCAGTACTACCCTCTTCCTTACCTTTCCTTTTCTTCTCTATCAACCTCTATCTCAACGTACAGCAGCATGGTGTTGCAGCATATAGTTTTATGCAACTTACTGTGCTAAGTCAAAATTAGCATGCCTTTTTTAACAGCTAACACCCTATTCGATTCTGTAAGGAAAAAGTCTATCCCTTTCATTTTCACCATAATCTCATGGCATATTTTCATTGTGTGATGGCTTGGTAGCACTCAATTTCATTGATGTACAATATACATACACTGTACTGGAGATGAAAGGTACCATATAACTCTACTAATTTACAGCCCAAATATTTCTTGAAACATGCCACATATCACATGAATTTACAACTACTAAAAGTTTCTTTCAGATTGTCACGCCCTGTGTTCTTCGCTCATATTTTTCATGCCCCTTAGACTTTATAACACTTTCGAACAACAAAATAACTAAGCTCTCTGTAGAATAAGAACATCTTACAGCACTTAGCTGCTAAGAAAAGTAAACTGTTAATAATTATAGCACAACAAAGCCAACGCATATTTAAATAGGACTACAACATTACCCCTTGCTGCTTGCATGCTGATACCACTGATACTTTTGTTCTGTAGGAAACCTTCTCAAAGACAGCTGCTTTTCACCAAGTATCAACAAATAAATTATTCACATAACATGGAAGATTAATAACACAAGTTACAGATCTCACCAATACAAAAAAATAATTACCTTCAGTGTTCAGAGTTATGAGGGTAACACTTGATCCCGCAGCAAAAGCTGCTACTGGTTCTTCGTCCAAGGAGACAATAGCAGAAGAACCTACAGTAAATTAACATTAAGCTCCATGCCAGTCATGGAACAGTAAAGGTGATAAACTGTATTACCTCCCGAGCTGAAAAGGCAAGAAAATGCATTAGCGAAATTCTGCAAGTGTGCTCTCCACACTTTAAAAGATGAAGGATTAAAAATTTGCTTTATTTACCTGGATAAACGGACGTACCTGCCAAGACCAGACGAGGCTGTCGATACATGCTCTTTTACAGCTGTTGATAGCACTTCAATTTTGTCTTCCAATGTTTGGCATTGGTCAGTTAAAGTATCCAGGCGACCTTCCAATGTTTCAAGTCTTGCAAATATGCTTTCCTTGAAGGACTGAAGCAAAGCCTGGAGACATATTTCAAAACAAACACCTTAAAGATTTCCAAGAAAAATCACCAAGCCATATGACAATGCAACAAAGAAATAGGCTATGATCAGAATGCAGGGCTACAAGCACATCCCGTGGATCTTATTCAGAGAAATGCATGGAGAGGAAATTCACTAAACAAATTTAACACAACTATTAAATCTGGGTTCCAGCATCAAGAAACACCGAATATGTTTACTGCAGAAGAAAAACAAACAATGCCAGAAGGTGAACATAATTTCTATATTTCAATACACAACATTATTCACAGGTGAACGTCTAATCACCTGGCCAGCAAACAAATGAGGGAAAAAGATCATGATAACACTGATATATGAAATAAAAGCAATGAAAGCAACAAAATTTAGGAGTAACACGCAACTGAGTTATAGCAGAAGGTCAGTTTGGTTACAAAGTAGGCATGAATAATTACAATTTTAAGAAAGCTACAAAACCATTCTCCCTTTCTTGTAACTTAGTACAAAACCTCAAAGTATGTCGTTCCAACCAACTATCAACTAGCCCACCACCAGGCATCTTGTTGTATGTATATATATATATAGTCAACTTTTTCTTTTACCCTGCTTGAAATCACCTTCGTAAATATTTTGTATGATACTGAAAGTAAGCTGATAGGTCTACATATAAAGTATGTTCACTCTTTATTGAAGTGGGAAAAAATATTAAGGGCATTCTTTTGATGAGATATCCCACTTGTTTTGCTCGTTTTTCAAGCAAACCATGTCAATGAGTTGCCTGCTTGTCCAAAGAAATGCATGAAGCAGAAGCAACCTCAATGAACATTTCACATTTAAGACTGAAGCAGCTGAGACAGAAGAGTTGAATGACAAGGCACATGGAGCTGAGGATAACCAAATCTGAGGAACGTTCAAATTTGCAGACATCAAAGTGCAGGTTGAAACATAGCTTCAATGGCAACCCCTTGATATATTTTTTTTTATCCCTAACAATATCTTTTGATGCCTATATTCTAAATTTTCTTTCTGCTTCATGCATGCAATGGAGCAACAGTTGTGGCAGCTGGGAAAATATGTTACAACTCTCTACAAGACACTGTGCATTTTAGTGGCACATATTTATTAACCTTAATGTCCCACTCAACATCAGCAACATTTGTCAATGGTACTGATCAGACAATATCTAGATTCCTATGGTGACTGAGACATGCACAAGGTTAACGTTATGATCAATCTTTTAGAATAGCATCACAGCATGGTGCATTTGTCAATGGTACTGATCAGACAATATCTAGATTCCTATGGTGACTGAGACATGCACAAGGTTAACGTTATGATCAATCTTTTAGAATAGCATCACAGCATGGTGTTCCCACCATGTGTAGAATAAGAAAAAAGAAATATACTAAAGGATCAGCATGTCACATTTGTCATATTTTATTATATGTGATCCAGTCAGCATTCAGTCACAATCCTTTCTGAACAAAGTAACCAGGTTCCACTGTTAGGTACGAAACCAACAAAACACACTGTTGTTATATGAGCACAAGAAGAAATTTTACCATACAAGAAGGAAGCAAATTTCAACGATGTACAAGCATGGGCCAGTAGGCACATAATTTACGAGAAAGTGCAAGAAAATGAGGGCCTTCCTTAGGCCTCATTTTTTCGCAGTGTTTCCCCATAAACAAAATGCAAACTTTGGGATCTACAGAAACATTAGGCTGCACATATTCAGCTGCATATTGTGTCTGGGGCTCTCCAGTCATGAGAGCATTCTGAAGAACACCCTTTGTGTGCATGGAATTCCTGCTATTCCAAATACGTGAGCATTATGATCCATATGCTTATTCTTGTAAGGAATTGTGACTCTTTGTATTCAAGACAGTGTGTGCTGTTGCCAGTGTATTACAAACTTTCTCAGTGTCCCAAGAAGGTTTCTGATTTTTTTTTTATCCTCTTCTGTTTTATAGACGGCCTTTTTGAGACAGCAGCAAATAACAGCAACTACAGGTATAGAGGATACGGGAAAGGGAAAAGGGAAGAATGAGCAATAATGCTGCCTTAAGAGTAAGCAATGACCTTGCCTTCACAAATGACAATAATAAGAACTTAGCCTTACGCTGTAAGGTTGATCCATCTCTCCCAACCGCATCCGTTTTAAGCCCTTGACACCCTCAATGTCTTCGTCATTCAATGAATTGTCAGCACTGTTTGGGTGCTTCATATTCCTTAAAGAAAAAGGATTTTCATTTTTCAACTGGCAGTTCCTTCGTCAAACCTACAGGCAAAACGCTTCCTCATAGGAAAGGTATGAACAAATATGAAGCTAGTGTCAAAAATTGTCAAAAACTTTCAAAAAGAACAGCAACAGTTTTGTCAGATCTATTTTGCTCCCTTCAATCACATGTAACACTTTGTTGTTAGCACTGCTAGCATGAAGCTGTAATATTAAACTTTTCAACTGATCTATTAAAACGAGTCTATTAAAATCCCCTACTATTTTAGTAACCAATCTATTACAAGCCCCAGCCTCCACATAAATTACAACTCTTCATTAAAGCAAAGCAATAAGACAGTGACAAGCATTGCAACTTAATATGAGGAAGGTAACAGTTATGTTTTTCCTTGTTCGTTTTCTCCTTGATGTGGATTGAAGTCCCGTCAAGGAGATGATCGACGTCGATGAAGCAGGAGGCAGGTTGGAGGTAATAAAAACTTGAAGGTATATTGCAGCGAAATATTTACAGTCATATGTACATCTTGGCGAAGCACACTGATGATAACATAGACACCAACAGCATCTTACTCTTCTACTCAACTTTTCTTAAGTTAGAGCCTAGAACACTGTTACTACATACGAAGAACCGAGTCTCACTGTTCGACCACCAAGTGGTTACGGCCCAGACAGAAGTTGCATCGTACGGAGTCTTACTGATCGATCAGTTAAGTGATTACAGCCTAGACTGAAGGGAAACGAATTCCGTCCAGTCTTAAGTACCTTGTGGTAAACAAAGAAAAGGGGAGGTGGCCACTGGTGGTCCGCCTCGACATTCCCTTATCCAATCCATTTATCCTCATGTTAAGCCACTCCCTACTGGGCTGTCCCTAATCTCGACAGCAGTGTCTTTACAGTGCAGACAGGCGTTTTGGCACTCTTTCCCATCATGGCTCTCCCTCTCCTTATCCCACGCTCTCAGGGATTCTCACGGTCGAAACACCTGTATCTTAGCCCTGGTGCATTCATGCCATTTTCCCATACTCATCGAGTTGAACTCGCGGAGCCAGTCGTTAAACGGTTCCGGGAAAGAAAAGGCGTCTGCGTGACCCTGCCTCCCACGCATTCGACCTTGCATTGTTGCGAAAGCACATGTCGGTCGTTGTTGGGTTCACGCATACTGTCGCCTCGAGCGACGGCATAGAGCAGGGGATGTCCTCCTCATTTTCCCACACATTCGGGCTGCCAACCTCTGAGAACGGTCGCTTGACCGCAACCCATGCTGGCCATCGTGGGATCGAGCTGCTCCCTGCAGTTTGCCTTCCGTTGATAATTGCACAGTCAAAGACCACGCAGAGAGGGAGCCGAGAAAGAAGCTTTGTACGACGTACAGTGCCGCGCCGTCCCGTCTGCAGTTTCGACGAAACCTAACAGTAACGCTGCACAAGTAGACCAAAAAAAGCAATTTTCCATAGCAACCCAGTCAGTAAAAGAACTACAGACCATAAAAACTGTTGTACAACAGCATAAAAAGTCAGCCTAAGTAATAACAGTGTACATTATACAATTAGATCTCATTACTTAGAGATATATCAA
This sequence comes from Rhipicephalus sanguineus, assembly GCF_013339695.2. Taxonomy (NCBI): domain Eukaryota; kingdom Metazoa; phylum Arthropoda; class Arachnida; order Ixodida; family Ixodidae; genus Rhipicephalus; species Rhipicephalus sanguineus. The sequence continues at coordinate 255,594,463 of NC_051176.1, forward strand.
AACAATATTCTGAATAGATAGCATCTGCACTATCAAATCTGCAAATAAATTTTAAAGGAGATTTGATATTATAAAATATGAAATTTTTATTCAGAGGTGCCAAAAGGCCATTCAGACTACTAAAGCAAAACATGGTTTATCTACTTTCGGTTAATGTCTGCTCCTCATATTAAAGCACATCAAACCTAGGGTACAGCAACAATGAACTCCACTCCAGTCACTGCAGATGCAGTTCTGATAGCTGTGCTTCGATGCAGGTAAAATACAACCAGGCCTCTACACTGCAGCAGTAGTTTGTCATAACTCCATCATCAATCCCACAGCATAACATTTCAAAATTCCAAGCACCTTCGGCGATGTTATGCTGCAGCAGTTCCAATTTCAACCAACTAGAAGAAACTGAAGGAAATCAGTGAGTGGGCATCTCAAGCTTCAAAAATTATTGTACTTGCTCCTCAATGACAACTGTGAAGTTACAACTAGACCTGTGCACTGGCGCGTCACGCCACCACTACCACACCAACACCTGTTTTGCTCTCGCCGCCGCCGAAGTCCCAAGAGCGATCACGCCACCGGGCAATAATTGCAGCGTGCCACCGTTTGTCTTTTCCTTTAATGCGAACGGGGAATCTGATCATAAAATACATCAATTCATCGGAAATTCCCGTATCTTTCTCTCCTCCGAAAGTCTCACAAGTATTGCATGACCTCAACGCTGCGGCATCCTCCAGCATTAAAGGGCGAATTCACAACTTGCTGGATAGTATATTCTTGGAGTCTTGGACCAACTACACTATGCATAGACAAATAAAATAGATAAAGAAATCTAGAAGTAAACAATGAACAAGGTGCCGGATTATTCTATTCTTCCAACGGACCAATTTTGTATATTTGTTAGTTGCTATAGCAATTATATGGACACTCTCCACAAGTTTCTGCCGTCGGCATCACCATTATGTTCCGTATAAGTCCAAATCAATAACATCGCTCTGCGCATCATATGTTTTACCCGCGAGTAAAAGCTCGTGAGAGCTGGTGACGAACGCAGCTGAAGCAGAGATGAAACAAGCCAGCCATCTCCGTCGCACAGAGGGCACATGCAATAACATATCACCGCGCATGCGAGGCCTGCCGTCAAATGCTCCTCAAGCAGAGAGAAAATGCCCTGCCCATCTTTCATTGGGCAAAAGAGCATGAAGGGACGCCGGGGGAGGGGGCTGAGTCGCTAAAGCAGCAACTGAGAACTTTGACCATAAGGGCACTGACGCGAGCGCACGCACTGTCTCAGCAGACGTCAGCAAACGGCTTGTATACCCTTGTATGTGCTGTGATTTCACCAATCCACGTTCAGACAACAGAATGCACAAAAACCGCTTCTTTCCTAGTAGCAGCTCTATTCTCATACACCAGAGTTTCGTAGAGTTATGCGAGATCGGATCCAAAACAGCTGCTAGCCTTACCTCTAAAACATGATGCTTTGTTCCCATCGCATTCATTGTACCGCCCTTTCAGCGAAACTGTAATTTTTTTTTTTTTTCAATTCAACGGACTACTTGCCCTCCCAACTCACGACCATTACAGACGTGAAATCTTCAGCCACGCCAACCTCACGAACATCCCGCCTAGTACCACTACAGAACTCAACACTATATACCATGGTAGCCGTACTGACGTGCAACTACAATGGCTTTGGCATAGGCTGCTGTCAGTTATCCTATACTATCTTACCCTCACATTCGGTTAGTAAGATACCACCAATGAACATCAATATAAAATATACTGGGGCAACATGACATGAGTGTTACAACACAACATGTTCAGGTGAAGAAGGAAGCTTGAAGAGATGAAAAATCCTTCAATACGGGGTGTATAAGGAGCTAACGTTTCAATAAGTGGTCCTGTCTTCTTGCTGCCTTGAATACAACTTGTCGAAATGTTGACTCCAGCAACACCACGTGTTCCAGGATTTTTTAACACTGCATGTGCGCGTGTGACCAAAATTATATGGACCATGGGAGCGTGTGCTGAAATTGGCGTCTGTACCATCCAGTGGCAAGCTTACTGCTGTCGAGAGCATTGCTCTGGCCACGCATTTACCAGAGAACTGCTCTCTACAGCAGACGGTTCGCCACTAAACAGTGCAGACGTCAATTTCGGCATGCATTTCCGTGGTTCGTACACTCTTGCTCACATGTGTACTATCGGCGTCAAATGAAACCCGAACACCGGCAATCCTTCGCACGGTGTAGTGCGCACCATCTTGTCATCACCATTGACAGGCGCGCGCATCCGTTTTGACCGCACTGCTCATATGCGCGCCTGTCCATGGTGATAATTGGACGGCGCGCACTATACCACTGTGAAGGCTTGCCGGTGTTTGGGTTTCATTTGACACGAATAGTGCATCATACGAATATTGACCACACTAAATGCCGACCTTTCATATTACAACAGCATAAACTTTGTTTACAAATTCTGAGTAAATTAACGAAAACCACTAAAATGGCAAATCTAAATTTCTTTGACTAGGCAGCGCAGTTCGGTCATGCACATTTTACCATATTACATTTACATAAACATGCCAGTGTGGCTTAGAAATACATTTACCTAGGTAAGATGAATAAATGAGAAGGGGAGTTTGTAAGAACAGCATCCGGTGAAAGAAAACTTACAAATTTATGTTTTTGCTAAATGTAAAGCTTTTGGTAAAAATGTGTACTGCTTACAACCAAACTATCTACCTTCCCAGCAACAAAGTGTTCTCTCACTCTTTCTCTCCGCTTGGACCTTATTTAATCCTATTTGCCTTTACAACTCTGCACTAAATAACAATACTACTGCAAAGTTTATGATGTATAAAGATGGTCAGTTTGAAATGTTATACATCACTTCAGTCTATACTTCGTGAATAGCACTTCAGGAACACCCACTTAAGCAAGACGTTTTCTTGAGTGAGTTGGTGCATAACTTATATGGAATAAATAGAAGCATGGGAAAAAATAAGGATGACACAAGTTTATAGGATTGTGTGCTTGTCCTAGTTTTTCTTTTTTTCTGCCCTTGTTTTTTTTATATCGCTCACGTAAGCACACTGAAAATTTCGCGCAAGCTGTAAACTAATGTATTATACTCCAGAATAATATGATATGGTTACTAGCGTAAAAGGAGACGGGGATGAAAAGAAGAAACACGGGAACACGCTAGCGGGGTCCCGTGCTTCATCTTTTCGTCCCCGTCTCCTTTTACGCTAGTAACCATGTCATATTGCTCTCAATACCAACTAGCCCAACTTTCCGTCTTAACTGCATTATACTCGTCTACTTTAGACAATCAAACAGATAGTTTACAGAATTGCAATATCTGGTCTTGGCGCAGAACTAGAGCAGCTAACGTTGTACTTTTTTTTCCTACATTTGCCTATTTTCGACAACTTATTGAAAATTATGCTTCAAACAGACGGTAGAGTTTAGCTTTCTTTTAACTTCAACAAACTTCACTCAAATCAGTCTAGGGAGCGTCTAAAAAAGACGTTTCTTCCCCATCCAGAAGCCGCATTCGGGTCCAATAATGCCTTGCTATCTTTGTCCGTACAGAATAGTAGTAGTAGTAGTATCCTCTACTGCATGGCTCATACCCACTCAGGGGGATTGGCCAAGAAGTCGTCCTACGAAAAAAAAAATTTTTTTTTCATATTTTGAGTATTGAATGCTGATGCCAATAAAAAGAATAAATAAATAAACAACAGCAATGAATATACAAAAAAAAACATGTACGCATCAATGAAAGAGTGCAATAATAGTTTTTTAAACATACAGATCAGACACTTTAATCATTGTCCTGAATAGGAATTAGAATAAAAATAAGAAGAAGAAGAAGCACAATAATAATGAAAATAATATCAAAACTTTTTTTTTTCTGTTATAATAATACTTACACAAGCGGAAATTTAAAGCCGTATTCGTTTTGTTTCGTGAAGGTAGCTACACATGGCATCAAACGCATTTCTGTGGCTGAAGCCCAGAGTTGAAGCACCGAAGGTAAGCACATTGTCAATTGTGAAGTGCAGCCCCAGGTTAGCGAATGGGATATCAAGAAGTCTTTTTCTGAGTAATCTGTATCTGCGACATGATAAAAAGTAGTGCTCTATTGATCCCTTTCTAAACAAAAGTGACATAGGGGCAATATCGCCAGACCAGCCCTGTGTGAATATAGATTTAACGGGGGCACACGACATCGTAGTCTAGTTACTAATACTTCCAATTGTCTAGTAGGACACCATTGGATCTTTCACAGAAATTTTGAATGACTAAATTCTGTCCTAGCTGTTATTGATTCTATGGCGTCTGCACGAAGTGAAAATTTTCTATATCTAATCGCAGTTATACTGGCCACTACAGGAAGGACAGAAAGAATTGGACCATTCAATGCAGCTCGCGCTAGTGAGTCAGCCATTTCATTTAATTCTAATCCAGAGGGGCCAGGTACCCATAATAATTTTAAAGGAGTACTGACACGATTTTGAAGTGCAGCAAAACGGACGTTTTTGGTTTCCTTGGCATGTAGTGTTAACGCTCTCCCCACACCGCATCCGCGAAACACGTATAAATATTTAAGTTTGATTTTAAAGTTTTCATCTCCCAGCATCTGCAAGGCAGCTTCACCGCATGGAGAGCCCTATGACGTTTGAAGTCAGCTCACTTGGTTTGCGAAATCTGGGTTCTGCATGCAGCCTAAACCACAGAAATCGCTGTCGGAGGCACTGGACGACAGTTCACTCATCATGAACCACGTTCGACTGACAGCAAAGGACAGCAGGTGCATATTTCGTGGGTTGCAGTCTGCCCGTGACGTCACGGGCCGACTTGACACGTCACTATGAATCCGCCCTCTTGAAACCGAAACCGAAACTGCTGGTTGAAAGAAGCGGTATTAAAAATATATGCAATGCATCCCCAGGCACCACGACACTCTTTTTAGGGTTCTCGACACCCGTGCTTTCATTTAGAGCAACAACCCGAAAAATTTTTAAATTCATGTCAGTACTCCTTTAAGAGCTTCAGCTGTGGAGGAATCAGCGTCAGGAACGTCTTTAGGGCAGTTGATTTTGATGAAGCTGTAAGGGACGTGCATACTGACATGGAGTCTGTCATTATTATTGCGCTATGGGCGTTCAAAGCTAATTTACGCAGAGCTAGAATAATTGCCAAGAGTTCAGCTTCAAAAATGGGGGTGAAGTCCGGTAGTCTTAATGAAAATGACCAGCCAAGCGAAGGGAAGTAAATGCCTACTCCTGCCTTTTCGTCTATTACCAGTGATGCTACCGAGGAATTCTCATTTGGAGCAGTTTTTGGAGCAGCAAAATTTCCGTTTTGGAGCACTTCGGCGCAGCAAAAAGTTTCATCTTGGAGCACTTTGGAGCAGATAATCTTGCATCTGGGAGCACTCTGGAGCAGCAAATTTTACATCCTGGAGCACACTACAGAAGCATATTGCATCAACATTCAAGCCCCTGAATATTTATTATGGGGCTCTTATGAAGGCTAGAAATATTTCGATTAATTGCAAATCTCATGGAAAAAAATCATCTCAGGAGAACTTCATACTTCATTCGCTAAGGAAAAAATAAGGGCTCATGCATTTGAGTGTTCTGGATTAACCTCCTCGGTGATTATTTTCGACGCTAACAAATAAACAGAATTCCGGATCAATAAAATTGCATTTTATGAAATAACACTCTAAATACATCAATGCGGTTATCAGCAGACGTGGTAGACAAACGCCGCGATGTAAAGCAATGCCTCAATGCCAAAGAGCCACACTGTCCCTAATGCATTCCCCTAAGAAAACTCCAAGGCGAAAGCCAGGTTCTTTTTCTCCTCTATCGACGGGTAGATCCTCCTCCTCCCTCTCTGCAAGCTTTCTGCACCTGGTTTTGCGCTATCTCCATGATCGGCGCACCGATCACGGAAGCAGTGTAAAGTGACGATGTCATGTGATGACGTCATCACGTGACATCATGATATATGACGCCATGGTGACGTCACACGTTTTGACGATCTATGACGTGATGATGACGCCATCACATGATGATTATTTTTTGCATCAATCGATTGACGCCGCCGACAGTCTATTTTCGTGTTTGATAAAGCATCTAAGGCTTTCGCATTAATATTGCGTATTGAACGTTAACAGCCTGGCCGTTAACAACCTCGCCTTACATACCAAACTGTCTTCCACCATGTCACCTCTGTGCCATGCGCGAAACAGCTTCGCTTCCACTTCACAAAGTGAAATGGCTGCTAATTTTTTTTAAATTTTTATTGTGATAGCAATTATATGGACACTCTCGGCGGATTTTTGCCGTTGCCGTTGCTGTAACTTTCCGTATAAAGTCCAAATTAATAACATCACGTGCATTCTAGCCGCGGGTAAAAGCTCGCGAGCACTGGCAACGAACGCGACTGAAGCGGAGATTAAACTAGCCAGCCGTCTGTCTCTGTCGCACGGACAGCGCATGAGATAACATCTTCCCGCGTGCGGACCTGCCCCGTCTTTCGTAAGGAGCACGAAGGGGCGCCAGGGGAGCAGAGGTGGGGGGGAGAGGGGACCGCATCGTTCGAAGGGCGCAGTCGCTTGCGCGCGCTATCTCGACGCATCAGGAGACTGTTCATAAACTTGCTGTGCTCTTTCTCAACGCTTACTTCGCGTTTAGAGAACTCAGAGCACGAAAACGCTTCGGTTCCTGGAGCGACCGTATTTTCTTAAATCTGCCTTCTGTTGAGTTACGCGAGATCGGATCCAAAAGAGTTAGCTGCTAGCCTTACTTCGTTTAACAATACAATTTGTTGGTATTGCATTCATTGCTTCACCCTTAAGCGAAACTGAGTTTTAGATGAGAAGTACCTTATAGCGAGCTCAAACCAGGGGTGGTGGTGGTGTGCGGCGTGACCACCCATACTGCACATGCGCAGACCCTCCCCACTCCCCCTTCACCACTCCCCCTCTCCACTTCCCACTCCCCCTCTGAAACGCGGGTTCGACATGCCGAAACGCTGCTTCGCATCGCCTCATGGTCCCCTTTAGCAGTAGGTGGTGTGCCCCTCTCCTGCGCAACGCCACGATGAGCGCCAGTGCATGCGCGTCCCTCCCCCTCTCTCTCCTGTCCTACGCTCCCCCCTTCGCGCGCCTGACGACCGCGTTCCCCGCTCGCCCTGTGAGAATTAACGGCAAGGCTGGAAGGAAGACACGACGCGCGTAGCGTTCCTCTTCGCGTTCCACGACGCGAGGTCGGTAGCATGCCCAACATACGCCAACGGAACGCGATCGTGCAAATGCTCCGGCTTCGCATCGCCTCATGCTCCTATTTAGCGGGAGATGGTGTAATTTTATTTAACCGTCAGCATTTGACCCTCGAAAGGGAGGGCCGGACGTGTAACATGGAATAGCCGCTTCACTGTGAGCCGTCAGCGACGGGCCCGCTACTGACAGCTGCGCATTTGCCGCTGCTCCGACCAGGAGATATGCTTTTATTCATTAGATTACATTTTTAAAAAAGTAAGCACAAATTCGAATTGGAACCCTAGCACGTGAGCTCGAAAGGGCAGGGCCTTTAGGGGGTATTTACCGCAGAGTGATTACAAACTCGGATGTGCTGGTGGAAGGAATTACGAAAGGGCTCTTCTGGACGGTGGTCCATGGATAAAGTATATCTGAGGAAAAGTGTCAACGCGTTCCCACCGTTCGCGTGCTCTTCCATAAACGCGAAGCAAGGACAATTCGATATTGTTCCATATATCTACTGCTAGCGATGTCCAGAAACAGAAGTGACAGACATTTTAGCGGCACGCATGTAGTTATTACTGAACATTGATTTCCTTGCGTGCCGTGCCACGCTTGAAACGAGCTATCAGCAGCGTTTCTGGAACAGACGACGTCCGCCGATGAATCGCCGTCGCACTTTCTCGCTACCGATAGGCCTAGACGTCACGAGTCTCTGCGGAGAGCGCGTTTTGCTGTCCAGCCAACTTGCAGAACAAAGCTGCGTCGGCACCGTGCATGGCATCGTGGCTTACTCGGGACGCACGCGCGAGCGCTATTTATTCAGCGGAATAATTCTTGGTCCATGGTTGCGACTTTGGCAGCCCCAAGATCAAGCTGCACATGTTCTGACGCGCCGGCGGTGCGATTGCCGGTGAAAGACATCCACAAACGCGAGAATTTGGCGCAGTTTGGCGCAATTTTCGTCCATATTATCAGGATGGCGCAGTAAATACGATTTGGCGCACTTTGGCGCAGTTGGCGCAGGAGTGGAATCACTGCTATTACTGAAGCGTCTGTGGCTACTACATTATTTGTTTCCACGTGTGCAAGGTAATCTTGCAGCCGGCTATTTAATACCCTGTATGGTTTGAAATTTACGTTTAGAGAGGAAAATGTCATCATATTCTATCTTTAGGTTCTGATTGGTCACATTTGCTGCAGGCACATCTCGAATTTTCACGTTTATCCGGTCTAGCTGCTTCTGAACAAAAGTAATCTGTGGTGTACGAAAACGTGGCCAATGAGCAAGAAAAAAGGAGTCTTGGTTTTTTATAAAAGCATATTCAGATCGTCTTAACGGATAGCTATAAATTTTTAAAAATGCCTGCACCGTTAGGATGCGGAATCGACAAGGCAATATTGGCAATCTAGCTTCCTGGTACATAACATTGTTAGCTACAAACCTAGGGAGCCCTAGACATAATCGCAAGGCTTCTCGCTCCAGCAGAATTCTTTGTCCTATTCTTCCTCTTTTCTTATCAGTCATGTCGTAGTCAAGTTCGTTATACAAGCGTAGCACCGCACGTTTACGTTACTTCGAGTAAAGGCACTACAACAAGTCCACCTGAACACTAAAAACAAAAGTGTATACAGGTCTGAACTCTGAACGGGCTGCGAAAGCTACTGACGGTGATAAAAACAGAGAGAGACACACCGCAAGCGCCGACAACAAAGTGTTGTATGTCATTAGAGCCATCAACTGCTTTCACTACGTGCAACCAACTTGATCCATTCAAAGTACTGGTTGAACGATTTAGTACATCAGTGTGCAAGGGCGAGCTCTAACAAAGCAGAACACACGGGAAAAGCGCATGTTTGTTCATGTAAGAAAAGTACGCAAAGACAACATCTATGCAGTGCTTCGCAGTGTGCTCTCTCTGTTTCCATTTGTGCTAGACCTCCTACAAAAGTCATTCTTCTACCGACTTTTGGTATAGCCAGCATATTTAGCCTGAATTGCGGTGTACTTAAACCAGTACTACAAGAGTATCATGACTAATTCGCTAAACTCACCGGTTGGTAAGACTACCTTGCGATGACCATCATGCGAAAACATTAAAACTGAAACTTCTGAGCGAGTCTGCGTCAGTCAGGTAGTCAAGCCAATCCAAGTCAATATTTTCTCAGCATATATTTTCAACCGATGACTAATTTTTCGCCCTCAAGATAACTTTATTTTTATAAGTAAGCCATTTCTTTGTATGTTGAAAACATATGAATGACAGTGTCCGAAATTTTACCATCTGATCGCCAGAGGGTAGAGCAGTGGCTGTAGCCGTTGTTAGCTGGCGCTACTGGCGCAAGCTGTGCACTGCGCCTGGCGACTGATTGCTAGGATTTAATCGCTGTGCGCGGATTTCGCAGTAGCGTTCGATGTATCCGTGGTACTGATCTAAATGAAGTTTCGTCGAGGCATTGCTAAGCTAAAGAGCCGGATTCTAGTCCCTAGAATGGTTCAAAAATTATAGCAAGGCGTCTGAGCAGTCTTCTGTCGTGAACATGCTGCCAGGGGTAGGTGTTTTCGGTACTGGTAAGTCGGTGCGAGTGCTGGTCCCGTGTTTGCGCTCTCGTGGCTTTAAGGTAGAAGCCATTTGGGGCCGGACTATTGATACAGCGAAGGAAGCTGCTTTGGAACTGGGCATTCCGTTTTACACGAACAAGGAAGATGAGGTACTACTCCGCAAAAGTGTCGATTTGGTGTGCATCATGTGCTCTCCGCACCAGCACGCCCAGATCGCCGTCAAGGCTCTCGGAATTGGAAAACATGTTCTGTGTGATCGCCCTGCTGGTCTGTCACAGTCCGAAGTACTGAAGATGGTGCGAGCGGCGCAGTACTACCCAACGCTGATATCGGTGCTTTGCCACAGTCTGCGATTCCTACCAGCGTACGTTCACATGAAGCGGCAGATACAGGACGGCTATGTGGGAACTGTGCAGATAATTGAGGCTCGAGTACACTGCGGGTCTCTTGTCCACGACCGCTACGACTGGACTTGCGAAGAGTCCATGGGAGGTGGTGTACTGTCCACATTTGGCAGTCACATCATCGACATAGCGGCATTTGTGACGGGTCTTCGCGCAGTTCGTGTGCACGGCTTGGCGAGGACATTGACCAAGACAACGGACACAGTGTGTGGCATTCGACAAGTGAGCAGCGACGACTTCTGCACCTTCCAAATGGAGCTGAGCAACGGGGCATACGCAACCGTCACGCTGAACAGCCACTGCGCGGGCCAGTTCAGCCAGGAGCTTCTGGTGTGCGGCACACGCGGCAACCTGGTAGTGCGCAGCGGAGATTTGCACGGACAGCGCAAAGGCGCCAAGGAGGAAGTGCTCTACCTGGACGTTGAGGACTTGAAGCAGGCGCCGGACTGCGTGGTGCCGAAGCCGCATGCCAAGGGACTCGTCAAGATGGTCACGGCGCTGCGGGATGCTTTCGCCTCGCGTGCCCATGGCCCAGGCTGGGCCAAGGAGCCTACAGAAAGTGCTGCTAGCTTCGAAGACGGCCTTTACATTCAAGCCGTTATGGAAGCCGTTCGCCAGTCGTCGCAGGCACGCCAGTGGGTGCGCGTGCAGTTGTTACAGGACGAGGGCCGCAACAAGGGTGCCTTCTGCTGCCTCTATCGCATGGCCAGTGCTTCCATGTAGCCATTCCTTAGCTTTATTTATTGCAATATGACGCACACGTTCTACGCACCTTGCCACCTCCACAGCACAGGGATGTGAGAGTGCAGCTTCACCCTGCAGGTCATGCAGATTTCGCACGGGTGCTAAGTGTATATATAGCCCTCATGAAAACGGTGCCACTAATTTAGAGTTCCCGCTGGACAGATTACCTACCTGCATTTATGCATCCTCTTTTTTTTTTCCCCCACTTTTCTGCCAGTATTTTCGTGCAGGTGTAGCTGCCTTTTCATACTTACTGTGTGGCAAAGGACTGAGCACACAAGGTGTGCGCATTTCTTCTTGCCGGTTAACTTAGTGCAGCATTTGAAGGTGCCTGAGCACAGAAAATTCAAAGCGTCTTCGTAGTCATTGGCAGGTAATAGCACATCATAGTCTTCTTGAGGCTCAGAATGAAAAGAAAGTGCAGCTGTGCATATGCAGGTATACAGCAAATTGTAGGTTGTGCTAACATTAACGTGATACATGTGCCCTCGCTGAAGCTACATGTGCATTGTGGGTCCTGTTGTGATTACAAGGTAGCTGACGATCTCAGGTTACTTTTAATCTCTGCTGTCATTGTTAGTACCTGTTCAAGTTTTGAATGAAATTCTAGTCCTTTTCTACAAATGGCCTGTAGTGCTTATCAAGAAAAGGGTGCAGAGGCCCTTTTGCCAATGATCTTGAGCATATTTTGAGGGATTTCACTGTTTGTGCTCACTGCTGCATTTATTTTGTTTGGCAGCTTGTTCTCATTTATACAGTTGTTTTGCAAACCTGTAGGTGCTTTTTTTCTTAATTGCAACTCTGACATGTAACGTGCGTACACATATACATACACATATATATACATATACACATAATGCACACTTATACACACTTGTTTCCTCTCTACACTATGGGTGTCAATTTTCACATTCTTGTTCTAAAATGTTGCCATTGCAAAATATTGTACTTAATGTAGTGCCTCCCAAGCCAATAATGAAAAGTGTAGCTGTTGGGCATATGTTGTAAAATGTTTTAGTGTATTAGTAAAGCAGCAGACCTATCAGAATGCAATAAAGTTTAAAGTAATCGTTTAGCACTGTTGACAGCGTCATTAATATTCTATGTTATTGAGCATATGAGATTGTCCCTGGCTTATTTTATGCAAGTTACTTGCCCCCTTCTTACTATAATAATAATATAAATGTCTATTTCAGGATGGCTGTCCATAACTGATGCTTTAATGCAGGGACCACTTCTCTATGGACACTGTTTATCGTCAAATGCTGATGTATTCGTTGTTTTCTTGATCCTGGTGTTGTCTCATATTTAATTGGCCTTATGTGTATTGAATAGTGAACATTTGTACTTATTTGAAGACAAGTGTTTTCACTCCTCTTCAAGTGTCTTAAAACTAGACTGTCTTTTTGTGTTTGACAACCTGTTACTTCCTTTTGCCCCTGAAACTTTTGCACAATTTTGTGTCGTTAATGTCTGTGACACGTGTAACATTAAATAAATCAATGCGCATGGAAGCATGTGCAGCATATACAGATAATCTTGCAAAGCTTATCTGGTAAGAGCAGAAATTTTATGGCCATATCAGGTATTAAAAGGCTGTATCTGTGATTCACTGTCTGCACTTGCCATGCTTATTTTGAAATGGTATGAACGAAAGAAAAGGTATATTATGGTAAATAAGTGAAACGTGCAAGATATACACAATATTCAAACTGTTTTCTTTGCAGTGTCCTCTACAACTGCACCAAGAGGCGATAGAGTTTCTAGCTCAGGCCACACTAATATGATTTGGTATAGATTTTCCTGTGGCACTGCAAAACACAACAAAGTCTGAGGATGGAAGTAGCACTATACACAAGCTGTTTTCTGTTTTGACAAGGCCCACAGTGGTAAAGTATTGACTGTATAAGGGACTCTACTGCAGTGAATCCTACTCTCGTACAGTTATGGAAAGGCCTACCACACACACACACATTGTTTTGGGGTGCCCCCTCCTTTCTCTGTAGAGCTGCCCCTGATACAGTGGTTCGAGCATAATTGGCATAAACTTTAGGCTGAAAACATTGGTGGTTTTCATTCAGTCTCATCTTGAGAAACATCTTCTAGGTTGTTATTGCTTTCAGTTTTTGCCATTCTAGCAAAACTGCCTCTTCTCTCCTTTTTTTATGTGCTTTACTTCAAGGGCCCCTAAACCACCGTGAGGTGAGAATTTTTTTTATATAGTGGCAGTTGTGTATCAGTCAACAAATGCAGAAAGGAAATTGCATGCACAGAATATGGACAATCGTAAGGACAACGACAGAGTGTTATGATTGTATCCTTGCTGTCATCCCTATTCTTCTGTGGTCCGTTTTCATTCTGCAATGTTGAACCAACAAGCCCAAATCAGTATACTTCCACAATGAACATCCAGCTGCAAGAATTTATCTAAATGATGCTGTAGTAGAGTTACGAGTGCTTGATGATCGACATTGTGGCTGCTGCTCTTTTCTCCCTTTCCATAACTGCAGCGACCTGGTAGCAAGCCACAAAATTGACTGGCTAGTACAACTCTCAACATTACGCATTGAGTTACACTGTCAGTAGGCAGTACAGCTGGCCTCACTTGCTTTTTTATGCATTAAATCTTCACTTCTTAGTTATCTTGATGTTCACTTTTACAGCACAAATAAGGGTGGGACAAAAGGAGAGAAGCTACAACACAAGTGCCCATTTGTTCTGTCCTTATCGGCACTGTAAAAATGCCTGTATACCATCTAGCCCTCATGTTGGCGCTTCTACAGTTCCTATTTCCATGTCTACTTAAAAAAACCATTTGCATTCACTGTTAGTAAGTAGCCTGTGTCTCATCTCTTCAAGAGTGTGCCCCATTCTCCACTTAAGCAAGATTGAATGAAGGTTTAATTCAATTAAAATATATGAACAACAGAACTGAGCATTTCATCTGAGCCCATAACTAGCATTACTGCTAGTTATGGGCTCATGCAGCTGTTATACAACTACACTTTTTGTTGTAAAGATCTAGATGTTGCATAATATGAAAAGAAAAACAAATCAATGCAAATATGAAATTATTTGTCCAAAATCCTGAAGCAGAATACAGTTGGGTTTCTGAAACCACAGATGATGATGCTGACTACAGACACGTGTAATTGGGTATTTGCTCAAAGAGGCATTCATTGTGCATGCTGAGATCATGAATAGGCCATGTTGAAAGTCGCAGGTTTTATCCCGGCAACAACGGTCACCTTTCAGTGGGGTTGGAATGCAAAAACGATCTATATACCATGCATCAGATGTGCGTCAGCAAACTCCTGATGGTCAAAATTAATCTGCAGTCCCTGGGGCTTTGTCTCGCTTATGCGATGTAAAGTTGCATCGTTCTTGTCCTCATTGTGCTGCAGGTATCGTGTATATTGTATGTGGTCTTTAGTGTTCCACTGCAAACCTATGTATTCCTTTTACAGAGCACTTTTTTGATGGTCTTTCTAATTTTTTTTAGGTTGTGGTAACCGATACATCTTGGCAGTTTTCTGTCATAATTAAATTCTGAGGTTAATACCAAATTGAAAAAATTCGCAGTTTCGCCCAAAATACAAACCATTGATAGTGATACCAGTGTAAAAGACAACTTCACGATGTAAAGCACATAGCTTTATCGACCTCATGCAGGTTGTTTCAAGAAATGTGTCCGAACGTCCTCAAAAATAAGTGAAATGAGGTATTTGCACGCTGCCTTCATAATTACTTTTTCTGTGGTCCCAGACATCATAACATGAGTAGAGGCCTCAATTACAGCAGTAATCAATTAAGTTAACTTTTTAATTAGTGGAGAGCGGCAGTTGGGTCAAATGGGAGAAATGGAGCCTTTCCTGCGAAGAGCTTATTGCCGCTTTGAGAATTTGAAGAAGCGGCCGCTGGTAATTATTTGGAGTAATGAAATCTGACTCTGACCAATTCCGCCGGCGAAACCGAAATGCAGGAGAGCGCAACTTTCATACTCTTCCGAGATATCCAGAATGAGCGAGTGTCATTGTATCAACCATCCATCGACTTCGCTTCATGGTTGTGCAGGCTGCACTTGCGATTAGAGCACGCATGTTGCACATACATTATCAAATGCAGAAGAACTAATACCACTGTAATCGTTGTCGTGAACAGTGATGTCATTTTGGTCGTCTGCTAGTTGTGCTCATCAGAGTTTCAGTTTCGGCATTGAATTTGGTCGAATTTCATTGCTCCGAAATGATAAGCAGAGGCTGCTTATTCAAAATACAAATGCTGCAATGGGCTCTTCGCCGAAAATACTCCAATTCTCCCATTTGACCCGACTGCCTGTCTCCATTAATTAAAATGTTAAATTGTTTCCTTTAATCACAGCCGTAATTTCTCTGTCTTGTCATCTTAAGATGTCTGCCACCATAGAAAAAGTAATTATGAAGGCAGTGAACAAATATTCCATTTCCCTTCATTTTTAGAATTTTTGGACACATTTCTTGCAACACACTGTATATTGCGGCAACGTTTGCTTACTACTTAAATAAACAACCACAGCGTTACACGCGTGCGCAGGCAG
Source organism: Rhipicephalus sanguineus (assembly GCF_013339695.2). Lineage (NCBI taxonomy): Eukaryota > Metazoa > Arthropoda > Arachnida > Ixodida > Ixodidae > Rhipicephalus > Rhipicephalus sanguineus. Next base: position 255,610,028 of record NC_051176.1, read on the forward strand.
ACATAACATCTCGCGCAGTGACCGTGGACACCCTCTCCCAATGCTGGCACGATTGACAGCGCGGAGAGTAAGCAAACGCATCGCGTTGCCTCTCATTTCAACGCGTCTCGGTAACTACGCAAGGCGCGCGGGAAAACGGCGCGCGCTCAGCCACCAGCCATCTCGTCTCGCTCAGCCATAGAGTATGAAATTAATGTGCCTGCAGCCTTCACAGCCGCCACAGATTGTGTCTGCAAAATAGGGCGCGTGGTCCGCATAGGCCTGCGCGAAGAGCTAGCGCACCTGTTAGGTCGTGTATGACGAAGACACGCACTGAATGAGACGCACGTTCGCCTGGTCCCTTCCGTTGCAGCGCGCTTGCCTCAAGTCCGCCGGCAGCAGCCTCCAAAACACTGACTCCTCCACTGCCTGCGCGCAGGAAGGCGGCGCTTATCAGGCTACCATTGCTACCATCCTTCTCGGCTCATACGCACCTACAGCGTATAGCACGAGGAGCATGAAATAATCTTATCGTATTTAGATTCTATGCTGAACATCACGGCGACGGCATACAACAGAGTTTCTACACTCGCGGTACGCCAGGCCACGGGGCAAGAAATGTTCTTGCTTCTTGGCCCTGGTAGTAGCAAGCAGCAGGGGCGTAGGCAGAAATTTTTTTTCGGGGAGGGGGCACCTCCGATCTGAAGTGGGGGCCGGGCTAGCAGATGCGTAGAGAATCATTTTGTGCTCTGTATGTCATGGATGGATGGATGGATGAATAAACTTTATTTCGGTCCCTCGGAACGCGTCATGGCAAGAGAAAACTTTCGGGGGGGGGGGGGGGGGGGGGGCTTGGGCCTGGTGTGCCACCCCCTGGCTACGCCACTGGCAAGCGGACTAGGAGCGGCTAAGCGCATAAGCGGCATAAGTGTTTTGTAGTGAGCGCATATATTTTTAATAGATGAATGGATAGATGTTATACTAGCTGTCCCCATTGTAACGGAGCAGTGGCCTGTGACCAATCAAGCTCAATTTCTAATTTGTCATGATTCCTTAACTACCTGTACACGTGGCGTTGGCATCGAGGCGCCCCAAAGTCTCTCTGGTTATACAGTTCTATTCTAGTTCACTGTACTATGGTCGCTATACAACGGGTTGTGAAGAAACGTGTCTTCACAAATCTAAGGGAAATGCGATATTTGTGTGCTACCATGGCACTGTTTTCGACAACGATTGAAATGATGTTATTCCTCTAGATTCGTCATACGTACTCCATGCGTGTTAATACAGTGCACTTACCATGGCAATTTGCGCAGCCCGTACACCAACGAAGTAAAGTATAATAGATCGACGGCTGATAACGACGTGCGCTCATTGTGGGCTTCTCGGAAGAGTATGGAAGATTCCATAGAGTTTCATTATATCAAAGTAGTATGAAATTCTATGGGAAGTGGGCCAGTGGCGGTTTCGCTGCTGAATTAAGTTGGTCAGTTAAATTGGTTGGTGGAATTAAGTTGGATTCCATCGCTCCGTGAAAATTACCAGCGGCCGCTTTTTGGAAATCTTCAAGCAGCCATGAGCTCTTCGCAGGAAGAACTTCAATTTTCCCGTTTGTGGCGACCGCCTGTCTGCTCTAATTAAAAAGTAAATTATCGTAATTTCTATGATTAATGTCTCTAGATGTCTGCCACCACAGAAAAAGTAACGCCGAAGGTAGCGAGCAAATATCGCTGTTCCCTTATTTTGAGGATTTTCGCACGCATTTCTCGAAACACTCAGTCAAAATTTCCCTACACATTGCTTTGGGAGGGGGAAAGGGGGGGGGGGCACATACTTAATGTGTCAGGCACGTAGGCAAGGGGGAGGGGGGCGGGGGGCCCGGGCCCCCCCCCCGAAATTCGCCCAGCCTTATATATTCCCGGGCAACATTTTTTTTCTTTTTGCCATGAAAAGACTTTCTTTCGAATAATTAGGCCTTGGGCCCCCCCCCCCCCCCCCGAAAAAAAATCCTGGCTACGTGCCTGTAATGTGTAACAATTTTTTCCAGCGGGAAATTTTGCCTAGGAGGCGAAAGAAGATATGCCCGTCTAACTATGCTCTATCGTACACATTCGACTTTGATACTCGACTGGCGTAGCCAGCGGAAGGGGTTCACACCCCCCTTTCCCGAAAATTTTCAATTTTGCATGTGTATAGTTATATACACGTACGCATACACATTGGCGTGCTCAAGGGGTGGGGGGTAAGGGGGCGCCCCCCCCCCCCCCCCAGTCACCTAAGAGGGAGGAGGTTAATAGGGAGGGGGGCGCTGCGATGAACCTTCGCCTAGAGTCATTTTTCTAGTGACTCTACCTTCGCCCGCCTTCGTCCCCTGAAGGGGAACCCTGCGCACGCTATCCGCATACAAACGCACTTGCGAACATGCAAAATATTTCTGGCTACGCCACTGTTATATTCTCATGTTATTCAGTTTTGTATGTTCGTAAGCTGTAAGCTGTGTTCACCAGCTTTATTTCTAGGATAAAGTGAAGTGCTATTTTTTGCAAACTTTCATGAGTGCCGGAGCCACAATGCGTTGCTAGCCCTACGCAACTACATCGACACGAATAAAAGTTCGCGCAGCGAGCTGGCGGGCACCTAGCTGGTCCTGGCTTTGGATAAGCTTTTACCTTCTCACCTCTCTCTTGCCCCATCCCTTGCTATTCCATACTATACACGGCTATGCTTTCTCTCTTTCGTTTTCTATCTTTTTTGTGCGTCTGATTCTTTCTTTGTCTCTCTTTCTTCCCTTTCTCCCTCTCTCTCTCTCTCTCTCTCTCTCTCTCTCTCTCTCTCTCTCTATGTGCTCGTTCTCCCCTCCTCCTTTCCCCTTCCTCATTCACGCTTCCCTTTCCCACCCCTTTGCTATGCTATACTATACTATATAGGGTATCATACGCGCTGCTAGCGTGCCTGGATAGCCGAGTGGTTACGACGCTCGCCTTCGGATCGTGGGTACGCGGCAGTGGCGTAGCCACGGGGTGGCACACCGGGCCCGAGCCCCGCCCCCTACGCCCCCCCCCCCCAATTTTTTTCTGCCATGGGATAGCTGAGAGCACAAAATGACACTCGACCATAGGCGTGCGCAAAGGGGGGGGGGGGGGGGGGGCGGCCGTCCCCCCTAATCACCTGAGAGGGCGGGGGGCGCAAAATCTGCCCCGTACATTGACTAAGTAGGGTGGGTGGGCGCTGCGATGAACCTTCGCCCCCCCCCCCCTCTGATGGGAACCCTGCGCACGATATGCACTTGACCACATTTACCTGCCCGGACCCCACGTCGGATCAAGGGCGTGCCACCCCCCCTCCCCCCAACGAAAAAAATTTCTGCCTACGCCACTGGTACGCGGGTTCGAATCTCGCCTCGCCAAGAATTTCTCTCTTTCTATCTCGTTCTTTCTCTCTCTCTCTCTCTCTCTCTCTGTACTCGTTCTCTCGCCCATCAGAGTTATTGCACCCTGCGCCGGACAAATCGGCGCACGTGTTCTGGGAGCGAAGCAGAAGAGGACGAAGAGAGCACGTGCCGATTCATGATGATGATAATTTTATTTCTACGACACACGGCAAATATCGAGCATAATAGACCTGCTGTAAAAATTCCGATGTTCGTCGGCGGCGACCGTTCAGTACTACCTTAAGTCACATGACCTCACAGACACACAAGATGATGCTAAAAGCAGAATGTCACGTTACGTCATCAAAGACGTGACGTCATACATCGCGACAGTTTGTGACAGATATCGACTTCGTTTTTGTTCCATTAAAACAAGTTTAGATCGTACTTTCCGTTTATAAAGCAGCTATAGAATCCTTCAGATTAAGGTTACGTGGATTCCGCGTGGTGATTCGGTGTATTGACGTGGATGCTTCATTTTAAATGCGCAAGCATTTCAATGCCGGCTCAACGAGAAAACTGTCCGCCCGTCCGTCTGCCCCTCTGTCGAAACTGTTTTCTTGGCAGTGCTGGGGTTTGAACCTGGGCCCCCACTCTCCGAAGGAGAGAGAGATAGCTCTTTAATGAAAAACAGAGAATTCTGCCGGCGTATATAAAGGCGCCTACATGCTACTCTGTACAGGGGATTGAGGACAGAAATGCCCTAGGAGGAGGAGGGCAGGAAAGGGGGGAAATATTATGATTGTGGTATGTGCACGCGTAATGGTTAATTGTGATGTAAGTTACATTACAGTTTATCAATTAAGTTAATGTCATCGAGGAATCTGAACAGACATTTTAAAATCTGACGTTGCTGAGAAGGAGAATACGTAGGTCCAAGTATTTTCCCGAGATCTAGCGGTGCTTGGGAAGATGAGCTTATTTTACTTTAGGGGAAAGTTCTTTCTTCTCTGTATGCCTGGCAATCTAAACGAAATATGTTCTATTGTTTCTAATGCGCCACAGTTGTCACAGTATGGGCACTGCGACGCAGCTGCGTTGAGGCGAAGTCGATGATAGAGTGTCTCTATCATCTACGAGGAAGGTGATGCGGAAGTCTTGATTTTAAGTCAGGGTCTACGGAACAGAGAAAGAGGTCTTCAGGCGAAAGATTCCATAATTGATTCCTTTCTTCGTGGGCGTACTTCTTTGCCATTGCTGATAGACCTGATTTAGTGAAGTATGTTCGCCGAATTTTCTTTAAATACAAGCCTCTATGTGCAGTTAGATCCGCTTTTTCATTTCTGTATATGCCGCAGTGTCCGGGAATCTACTGAAACATGACAGCGTGACCAGAAACTCTCCGAAGGAGGGTGCTCGGCTCCCCTTAATGAATGTTCGTGCGTGTGTTTGTATGTGTGCGCGTATGTATGCGCACATACAAAATGAAAAAATATCAGGGGGCAGTTTATTATTGATGTGTGGTGATTACTTGTCTTGACATTGCATTGATGAGTAACGCGGCAGACGAATTACAGCTCATGATTACTGAACTTTATAGCATGTGCGTTGCTGGGTTGTATAACTTTGTATAACTTCTTTGTTCCGATGCAAAGCATGTGCATTGCTGGTTTAAACTGTCTTGTGGTTTACTTCGCTTTTGCCGTTTTGTTGTCACAGTGAACATGGGGATGTGGGGCTTTGTCAAGCTGTTTTTATACAGCTTTTTTCCCCTGTCCCTGTCCCTGCCACTTACTGTACAACTGTACGTGGTAAATAAACTCAACTCAACTCTACTCAACTGGATTCTGAAAATTAATATGCATAAAACTAAAGTAATGTGGAACAATCTTGGCAGAGAACAGCGCTTTGCGATAGGTGGCGAGACACTGGAAGTTGTAAAGGAGTACGTCTACTTAGGACAGGTAGTAACCGCGGAGCCGAACCATGAGAGTGAAATAACTAGAAGAATAAGGATGGGATGGGGCTCATTCAGCAAGCATTATCAAATCATGAATGGTAGTCTACCACTATCTCTCAAGAGGAAGGTATATAACAGCTGCACATAGGCGTGCGCAGGGTTCCCCATCAGGGGGGGCGAAGGTTCGTCGCAGCGCCCCCCCCCCACCCTACTAAGTCAATGTATGGGGCAGATCTTGCGCCCCCCCCCCCCTCTTTGGTGATTATAAGGGTCAATGTACGGGGCAGATTTCGCCCCCCCCCCCCCTGCCCCCCCTGTGCGCACGCCTATGCAGCTGCATCTTACCGGTACTTACCTACGGAGCAGAAACCAGGAGACTTACAAAGAGGGTTCAACTTAAATTGAGGACGACACAGCGAGCGATGGAAAGGAAAATGATAGGTGTAACCTTAAGAGAAAGGAAGAGAGCAGAGTGGGTCAGGGACCAAACGGGGGTTAAGGTCATCATAGTTGAAATCAAGAAGAAGAAATGGATATGGGCCGGGCACGTAGCACGTCGGCAGGATAACCGGTGGTCATTCCAAGAGATGGCAAACGCGTGAGGGGGCGACTGAAAATTAGGTGGGTAGATGAGATTAAGAAGTTTGTAGGTATAACGTGGCAGCAGAAAGCACAGGACCGGGTTGATTGGCGGAACATGGGAGAGGCCTTTGCCCTGCAGTGGGCGTAGACAGGCTGATGATGATGATGATGATTACTTGTCTTGATCGGTGTGTTGCTCCTCGGGAGTGCGCACTGCACGCGGCTACCTCATTACGGCAAGAAGCGAAATTCAATATGGAGAACGGCAGCTTGGCTTGTCTTTTTGTTGAACAACCGCACAAACAACCGAGACAAAGACGAAGGGAAGAAGGAGGAACAAGGCTCCTTTCCCGCGCTCGCTCCGGCCAGGATGAGGAAGGTTGCCTTGCGAACCCTCCTTTCCCGCTTCCCTCTAGCTCTGAGCGAGCGGCGATATGCGTTTGCTTTTGCTGTTGGCTCTTTCACTCTCACTCTTTAGAGGAGAGTTTTTCCGCGCGGACGCCATAAAATCCCGGATCCTAGCTTCACTAAATGTAAAAAAAAAAGGGGGAAAAACTCAACTGTGCAGTTCCCATAGTTACCGAAAGATTTTGCGCTTTTTAATCGGAGTCGCCACATCTCTGTGAAAGCCGCCAACTCGGGGCACGCATCGCGGCGTGCCGCTGCTGGCGGGTATGTGCCACTGCACGCAACGTCTCGGCCTTGCCGCCTTTCTGCGTGTCTTGCAAGCTGCACATGACGTGACGAGTGCGGCCTGACCATGGCTGAAACAGCGGCCCACACGCGAGCTCTTACTGCACTGTGCGCTGCCAATGGTATACAAGTCGAATGACCTAAATGGGAGCTCCTCGGCGTGCTTCCAAAACAGTGTCAAAGGGCTTGCTAAGGGGGTCAGGTGACGCTTGCGCACATTACGGCCTTGGAAAAATCTTGCAGGTCTCGCGTATACTGTGGGAATCGGTATATAAGCGAAGCTTTGATGAGCCAGTTACCAGTAAGACCGGCGCTTTAACGGCGCTCTACGACAGGATACGCACAGCGGATTTCGGCGACTTTATTGTTTGATAACATCTTCATTATCTTTTTAAAGGCTGCATCCGCCTGAAATAATTGTCCTCCGTGGAATAGGAAATAAGATATGGGGTAGCGTACCACATACAGCAAATATAATTCTTTATTCAGGGGTGATGTTCCCGAGCGATCACTATCGCAACGGGATGGATGGGTGGGCTAGTTGGTACTGCATATTGGAATGAAACTTAGAGCGCAAAAAGGAGACGCAGTATGTAGGAAAAGTGGTGTGCGTATACCTTTCCTTGTCCTGCGTCTTGCTTTTTGCGCTCTAAGTTTTCCAAGATCACTATCGGTGATAGGCTGTCACCTTCCCGAGCTTTCGCGCGTCTCTGCAACGGAAGCGTCGAAGTAGACGGGCGAAAGCGGTCAACCTAAGGTCCCTATATTTATAGAGGGACTTTAGGTCAACCTTGTCAGCCTCCAGGGGGTGGGGGTTACCCCCCTCCCCCCGCTTCCCGAAATTTTTGAACTTTGCATGTTCTATATATATGCGCACGCATACAAACGCACGCACGAACATACATAAAGGATGGTTGACCGCACCCCCCCCCCCCTGCCCCGTAAAAATTTCTGGCCACGCCCCTGTCAGCCACACACGCTGCGCGTTACCTACGAAGCAGCCGACTACGACGACCACGAAGACGACACATCCAATCACAAGGAGGTAGGTAAATAAAGCTTGTTTAAAGCCATGCTCCGAATCCTCTCTTCATGATAGGCAGGATACCGTCCAGTGCAGCAGCAACAACGTGCATAGCGTGATCAATTTTCTTTTTTATTGCAGTTGTGGACAGTCCAATTGAATTTGCACCGTCACCACCGTCACCGTTATGTTCGATATATATAAGAAAGAGAGCCTGACTTCTTCAAAAAAAAATGTGAAACAAGCCTTTTCCGAACTGGATACCATCGAGTAAAGCGCGTCATACGCATGATCTGCGTGCGCGAGTACATTGGAAATGAGGAATTGAATTAAGTCAGGTCTGGGGCACCTGGTACAGAAACATTGTTCGTGAAGACAAAAGCGTTATTTAATCTTTTTTCTTTCTTTTCTTTTTTTTCCCCCTGAAAGCATCTGTTTTTGTGCCAGAGCGAAAAACAGTGACGGTGATGTACTACGGCAAGACGTCAGGGTCACACTGGTCGTGCCGGAAGCAGCGCGTTGCGGCAACAACGGTGCACATGTATCATCTCCGGTTTCCTCCGTGCGCCCTTGTCACACGCCGAACGACTCGCTTAGTCAGCGTGAAAAACACGCAGCTGCCCTTGTCTGAGCAGTACAAAGGTGGATGCACCGTTGATAGCCTCCTGCGTGGATGTTGGCCGATAGCGCGCTTCCTGTCCGAGATGCCACCATGCACGCATGCTCGCTCATAGCGGCAGTGTTGTCATCGCTGCAATGCAGTCATCCACTATAAAAAGGTCGCGCTTCAGAAACGTGTGGCTGGCCGATTGTATTTGCATTCGGGGACACTCTATAACTGCCGCTCTGAGGCGGCTATCACGAATCTCGAATATGAGGTTTCTACCAAGACTACGTACAGAAAGAAAGTGGTACTTTGCATCGAATTTTTCATGCATTTAAGCAATTTATATATTTGGCCATAGGATATGAGGAGTTTTTATTGTGAGGTGAGAGTATAGAGAGTAACGTCATTTCAGTTAGTTTCAATGAATGGTCTCCGTTTGTCTAAATAAATAAATACGTGCAAAAATGAATACATATTCACAGTCCCTTTAGCCAACACTATAAGGAGAGCGCAGGTGAAAGTCCATGCTCTCACGAGACATTCATAAATTTACTTTGGTGTTCTCAGTCGATTGCAATAATGTAATCGACTCCGAACGTCAACGCGCGCGCGCGCGATCTGTACGCGTCTCCTGCAGTGCCTGCAGTATAACGGTCGAGGTGAACGTGGCAGCATGGCGCAAATGACTCGCGCGCCTTATCATGGTTATCTGTGACGGGCGTAAAGGCTGAGCGAGCCAAGATGCCTGGCTTCATGTGCGCTGTCTTGCAAGTTTCGGAGGCGTGTTGAAGCGAGAGGCAGCACGACGCGAAGTTGGCTCACCGCTGCCGGCTCTTTATCGCGCCAGCATTTTGACAGCGAGTGTTCGCGGTCATCGATTGTGTAATTAAGAACTGCCGGGGTTTTACCCGCCAAAACCACGATATGATTATGAGGCACGCCGTAGTAGAGGGCTCCGGATATTTCGACGGCCTGGGATTCTTTAACGTGCACCTAAATCTGAGCACGATAGTTATAACATGTCCGCCTCCATAGAAAATGCGACCTCCGTGGCCGTGATCGAACGCGCGACCTTGGTGTCAGCAGCCGAGCGGCCGTAACTACTCCACCATCGCGGCAGCTGGACATCGATTGCTTTTTTTTTTTTTTTGTGCGCGTGACGCCATCCTTGTTATTTCAATTAGTCAGCGAATGTTTGTTTCACAGCCGATAAAACTACGAACTTTACTTGGTGTAATAGTCTATTATAAGCGATTCGCTATCGCTAATTCGCCTTCCTGCCAAAACAGCCACATTTCCTTTTTCATCGCACCGCGTGCTTCGCTGCACTCGTGTCGTCCCCATTACTGCGTTAGTACGTATACACTCGAGAATCACGAAGGCCAACCATCTCCTCTGGTTGAGTTTGACCGTTTGACCGGAGTCGGTAATAGCGGGCCGGCCTCCCGGACGTATATATATATATATATATATATATATATATATATATATATATATATATTATATATGCATGCCTGTGCGTAACAAACACGCCGCTTCCGGATGGTGGTTAATGACGCGTACGTCGTGTAAACTGCGGCGGAAGGGGCGTCTTCCCATGTACGTACATATGCGCCGTGCAATGGTAAGCGTAATGGTGCGGTCGCTTTCACCGCCCGCTTCGGACGAAATGAGCGATGCTGGTAGGCGCCGCGCCCATTCCAAGCGCGCGCGCGAGAGAGAGGCCACGCTAACTGCGCTTGCGTAGCAGCCTCGCGTTTGCGTTGAAAAGGAGTGCCACGCGAGGCGCAACAAACAACAGGAGTCACACTCGGCTGCCCATGTTCATCGCGAGTGAAAAAGACACTGCCGAAATTCCGCCACTTTTCCTTGGGCGCCCCCACAACACAACCACACCCTCTCCACGCTCTATCCTCCGCCTAGCTTATTGTTCCCATTTTTTGCTCGCCACCGTCCTATTACGAAATGACGGTGGTCTCCCCCTCCGCCCAGTCCTTCCCGCGGACACAAAGCTGGCAACGACGCGCAGCACCTTTCCTCATTGCGCGCACGCTGGATGAACACCGTAAACACGCACGCCGCTGCTAACCCAGTTCTTCGCCAGTCGTTCTGGCAGCTCACTCGGGGGAAGCGAGAGCGTCTGAGGTGATTGCCGGGCTATCTTCGCATAGCTCTCATGACTTCCGCGCTCGTTCGCTTTTAGTGGCGGAAGCCACGTTGAAGGTTATTGCTTGCTGTTAGCGACTCCTGCTGGAACGGCGCCATCCAGGTCCTACTCTCTGCGTCTCCTTTTGTCCCTCGTTACCTACTCACAATTGTGACTCGAAACTTCTTTTATCCTAACGTCATACCTTCTCTACAGAAAATTTTTGAGTGATGGGGATAACTGAGCTGTGACAGGTGTCCGTGCGCAGCATATATCGCGGTACACGCTGTAATAAGGCCTTGGGATCAGCCCTCGAGCCAAAAATTGCCACTGCTGGCACGCACACACGCAAGTGGATTTGCTCGTTATACATATTTAGCAAGTCCCTCAACGCTCTTATCAAGCTAGAGTAGAGAAATAATTACCTAAAACCAAGTTAGGGGCGCTTACAGAATCAGCGTCGCGGCTTCCTTGCAGCATATACACTGTTGCAACACTTCGAGCAGGGGCCATTTAAATGCGCTACAGCGCCACGACGATCTTTGCGTAACGTTACTAAAACGCGTTGAAATAATTCGGTTCTCCCATAGCGTTATTCACGAAAAAAGTTAATCTGACCAAAGTCCGTGAAACAAAAGCGTGTTGTTGTTGCTGTGTAGTAGTAGTAGTAGTAGTAGTAGTAGTAGTAGTAGTAGTAGTAGTAGTAGTAGTAGTAGTAGTAGTAGTAGCAGTAGTAGTAGTAGTAGTAGTAGTAGTAGTAGTAGTAGTAGTAGTATAGAAGGAGCAGCATAGCAGTAATAGTAGTAGTAGTATAGAAGAAGCAGCAGCAGAGCAGTAATAGTAGCAGCAGTAGTAGTAGTATTAGTAGTAGTAGCAGTAGTGTAGAAGAAGGAGCAGCGGAGCACTAATATAGTAGTAGTAGTAGTAGTAGTAGTAGTAGTAGTAGTAGTAGTAGTAGTAGTTGTTGTTGTTGTTTTAGAGGCAACTCGCAAGTATTCTCGCCGGACAAATACCAATTATAAACGGCGCTTGCTCATCATATTGTCAGTTTGTGGTGGGTTTATTCACCGTGAGATTAAAGAAATGGTAAACAAAAGACGGGACAGTCAGAAGCTGCAGATCACCAATCATTCGCGCCCGTTCCTCTACCTCGTTCCTCTTTCACACACTTGCAGCGCACCGTTACAATATTCTCTTCATCCAGGCAACTTGTATATCGGGCGTTTTCCTTAGACAATACCGATTTCTTTTTTTTTAAATCGCCTGAGGTAGATAGCATGATTGTAGTCGCTGACCTCGATTACTCCATGCAGTGGATATTACTTGCGTGATAAATCCAAATACATAATCGGCTAAATAAGAAAAATCACTCACATTTCTAATTAATTACTTAATGACACATATTTTAATTTACGACTGTAGCCTATTAGTTCTCACGACGTATCCACATTGGCCGAATTTCCAGGGTGACACCGGTTTCGAAATATTCATTCCCAAAAGGTGCGACAAAAGACATGGATGTTTCAGTTGCTTTTGTGCTTTAGTGCACAAAACGGCGGTTTGAAACGGCGGTTTGTAAAATGTAACTGAAATAACAGTGCATTTTTACCGCAAGCTTGATGGCCCTACAACATCATGTCCTTCAGTAAGTGCCAACTCGCCCTAGAGAAACTAATTGTAGTACGTGATAGCAAAGCAACTAGGACACATATGAAACAGATTGGATGAGACCATGTTGGTTGTTTTGGTCACGATTGTTGACGTAGCGCTAGTTTAATGATTGTGACTCAGTTTGGTTGAAAAAGATGCAGAATTTGGCTCATTTTTTTATTTGAAACTGCCTTTTTGAGTTCACGTTACAATCAGCTAGGAATTGTACCATTTTGATTCCAACTGTTTTAGAAGTTAAAGATACTTAGGCGCACTTCACGCTCCCGTGAAATTTAGGCCAGTTTCGGCATGTGCATTTGGCTCTTTTTGAAAAAAAAAAAAAACGCCACAAGTATACGTCTAGTGGCGATGTCATTTGTATGGCGTATGATCTATTTATGAACATGGACAATGGAAGGCGGCAATGTTATCACATACAGTGTGTCCCAGCCAACTCGGGCCAAGCTGACGAAAAAAGAAGTGCAAAGAGATACGAAGACGCCACCAACGGCGTTTCGTTAGTGGTAGCCAGGCACATATTGGTAATTCTTTTTTTTTTTTGGCATCGCTTAGTTATTTATCGAAAAGTGCCTTAATAATTATTACTTGTTCCGGAAATTCAGACGTCTAACTCGGCATCGTATTCGAAAATGTCATGCTCAAAAATTTCTAGTCCGCTACATCATTCCTAATTACTTATACTGCATTTGAAATTTGTGCTGCAAAAGGTGAAGATGCGGAGCGAGCGAGCGCTGTTGTCGCGCCCGCAAGACGCGTGGAACTATATAGTTCACTGTACGTAGAACCGAACTGCAAACCACGTTGCGTGCTCGTGCGGTTCGTCGATGCAGAGCGCACTAGTAAGTAAGGTTGTAGTAATTTTTTCCTCCCCTTGGTACTAAATACCACGGAGTGTGCATTATAAATGGGAGCCCTATTTTTTAGAAAAAAAAAAAGATCTCAGCAATTAATTTAAGCACCACTTGGCACCGCACATAGCTTGAGCAACTGTTCATTGACTCCTTGGTTTTTAAGCTTATACTCACGGACAGCGAATTCACACACATACATGCACATTAGAGCTGTAGCAGACGGCGGGAAGAAGGAGCGAAACTACAGCGATCGATGTGTGACCGCAGCTGTTTCGACTTGTGTAGCCTATAAGGTTTCCAGATAAAATTACAAGAGGGAAATGTGACGCTGCAACCGCTAGGCTATCATATGGTCGTAACGAGTACACGAATCGGTCTTGGGGTTTCCTTTTTCATCAATGGAAGCCCATTATGGCACGCGCCCAAGCTTAATTGTTTCCTCTGGAGACGCGACCTAAGAAAAGGGAACACTTTAAACAAGCAACGCCGATCCAACGCGTGTGTTGTCATCTACATGTGGGATTCTAAAAGGCGATGAGTATACAGCTGTATTTGCTTTCATCGTATGAAACGTGCGTTGTCATGAAATGTTTATACCGATCATTGCACAGTCGCGTACACCACAAATAAGGTAAATTCGCAATTTATTTTCATAACAACGCTCTATCTAATATCGCAGGTTATCATTACCGTGCATCTAAGCATTATCAAAATTATTGTGTTATTCTTCGACCGCACGCTCTCGCCCCAGCCCCACCCCTTCTTTTTTTTATCAAATGTATGTAAGGAGAAGCTGGCGCCTCGTAAAGGCACCGGCTACTCCTTTCCTTATCGGAGCTTAAAGTACGAACTTTCTGCAAGCACGTTATTATTATTATTATTATTATTATTATTATTATTATTATTATTATTATTATTATTATTATTATTATTATTATTATTATTATTATTATTATTACCACTACTCAATAGAAAAAAATCCCAAGCATATATAACCATCGCTTCGCCAGAAATGGCCCTGGAGCCTTGCACTCTAAGAAAAAAAAACAGCACCTCCCCCCCCCCCCCACCCCCTCTTTAGGCCTATGTTTCCACCAACGCTTTCATATATCATCGTCAATCATTATTACCATGCGCCCAGCGTTTTCTGGCCAATACTGTTCATTGCGCCAAGAAAGCACATCAATCAATCAATCAATCAATCAATCAATCAATCAATCAATCAATCAATCAATCAATCAATCAATACCCAATTTACACGATCTTTTTTTTTTTTCAAGCAGAGCTGAATGCCAGAATTCCAGAAATTTGTATCTTAGCAGCGTACAAAGGAATTTTATATATGTATATTTTGTTAATTTCAACATACTTTCAATCTTTTTTCACCATTTCTGCGACTAATTTCTGCATCATCGAACTGATTTATTATATCTTTTGTTCAACGAACGACCTTTTCGTTCGCCTTCGTAAAGAGCTGCAGCGCTAGTCCTGTGTGCATCTTGTCCGTGTTTATTTTGCGCTGCCTTTAACTAAGGATATATGTACCAAATGGCTCGCATTCACACGCTACTAAGCGGAGTCTCCGTCAGGGAGCTTGGCTGTCTGCCTTTTGCAGGCAGCAACGATTGCGCAGCTGCACTGTCCCTGTTTTCCGCCGGTGAGTATAGTGAGAAGTAGAACGGTTGTCTCGGGCCGAAGCGTGCTGCTCGTTTTTAGATAGCGAGAAGCAAGTCAGTTGCAGACTCGCTCGACGCTGTCATGCTAGAGTGAACTCCAGTCATGCCGAGGCTGTTGTTGCACATAGCCATCGTAAAGATAAACGACGGGGTGTCTTTTTGGGCGCGCTTTGATATCAAGATAGAAGAACGTCAAGTGAGCCAAGTGCTTTACGAGGTGACGCACCTGCAACCAATCAGCTACTTTCGAAATATCTTGAAACAGAGCACATGACACTGAAGGAATTTAAGTTCCAGCACAGTAAATAATGTCCTCCAAAAGTATTTGTGAAATACCAAACTGAAATAAAAAAGTGTACCAAATAAAGCATTTTCAGTGGGGTGCTTCAGGTCTGAGTTCGCACCAATGTCGTTTTCTGCTAAATTCTGGTAAACACTATCTCTGCGTTAGCTTCTTTGAAATTTTGTTTCAATTTCGTAAGTTGCGGTCCAGCCATCCATCGCCCCATCCTTCTCCCTTCTGACCAGTTTCTCCGTACACTCTTTCAAAGCACCCTCACCACACACCTTACAGACTGCAGGTCGTTTACATGAGATATCGTCTAGGTTTACCGTTACCAGAAGGGGAGGAGAGTTCGCACCCGAAGGCGCCTCGTCCCGGGCTTACTCACTGATCCTTCATCATTCAGGCCCCGGCAAGTTTTTAAGGGAAGCTTCTATGAGTTACAGATTTCGGTGGCGACAGCGGTATAATTCGCAAGAACCTGGGTCCTGCGAGTGTGCAGAAATGCGGGTGTACACCCTCGAAGGTGCGCCGGTCACGTGCGTATTTGTATGCGCCGTTTTCCAAAGATTGGTGCTGCCTCGATCGGCCGTTTCTGATGTCTGATCTATTAATATGAGGTCTCTTGTCATTTCGCTTTGCCACATTTTATTGTTGCCGTTCATTGTTTCACGCATGGCCGTCGTTGTTGTCTGTAGCAACAGAAGTGTAGCGCTGCTAAGCACGTGGATGAAGGTCCAAATCCCGGCATGAAGGAAGGGAAAAGTTAGGAGGACGCATTGCGCAAGTTTCGCTGTCACAAAAATACAGGCCCCTTAAGACGTACATTTCTTGACATTAGCACATTTGGTGTGCTTGTTGTTTCGTTGAGAACATATATATATATATATATATATATATATATATATATATATATATATATATATATATATATATATATATATATATATATATATATAGTACATATGTTAAGCGTTAGCCCCTTTGCGACGATGCAATACTGACATGAATGACATGAATGGACCATTAGTTCTGAAAAGTGGGAAAAGTGCGAAGAAAAATGTATACCGAGTCGGTCGGTATACAATCGGTATACATACATCACACACTGTCGAAGTGTGTGATATGAGGGATAACGCGTATTTGGTAAAAGGAATGCAAATGAGTGAGGGGAGGAATGAAGTGTGGTGAGGGGGACAGAGAGTGAAGGAAGAATTCTATGCTTCCAGCTTGCAATCGGTCCATTCATTTAAGTATTGCATCGTCGCTATGGCTTTATAAACGCAACAATTCGCATTGGTTATGCACGTCTGCGGAGACTCGCTGTACCAAAAAATAATAATAATAAGTAAGTAAATGAACCACGAGTGCTTAAAATTTGTTGATTATATAAAACTTATTAGTGTCAGATGAATGTTTAAAGCCGCAAGTACGAAGACAGGGAAAATTCTTGTGCTAGTTCCTTCATTCCCATGGCATCAGAATTTCCTTCAGTAAGTTGTGTAAGAAACTATATGAGCCCAAGAATTATTCTGATTATGTCAGAAGAATTTCTGAGAACTTTACGCCAATGAAGTCACGGAATATGTCCTACGTATACCTGAGGGCGTCCATAATAAGTCTGGCGTCTGCGTTAAATGAGTGATAAAAACGTAGAAGAGAGCTAAATATAGAACCATACTGGTTTTTCTATTATATTTCAGTAGCAACATTCGTTTCATGGTAACAAAGAGAAGAGGAAAAAAACTGACAGATCAAAAGATGCATTACACTTGCGACAGGGGCGTAGCCAATATTTTATTTCGGGAGGGGTCCGACCCCCTCTTTCTGCGTGCGTGTGTGCGCAGTCGTCGGATGGGGCTTGAACCTCGTCAGCTTCCCTTCTGGCTACGCCTGTGCTTACGAGTTCCTTCGTTCACCATTACTTTCAAAGGGACAAGACGAACGGGCAGCCATCACGAATGTGTGACACGTGCGCTGGGCAAGTGGTGAGATAGGCGTTGAGCGCGGCGTATGCGCAGCCGTGCTTCCGGCCAGCAGAGCCGTCGTGACGAGTAGTGTCATCCGTGAAAGGAATGGCCGCCGGGGGAGGACCCTCATTAATGGCGCCTTCAGCGTGGCGTCGGACAAAAGCCACCGCCTCCGCGTCCCTTCTTCTGGCAGCTTCGCCAACGCCGGGAGCTTGCGGCACCTGGACGCACCGGGGGTCGTCATCAGGCGGCCCTGGAGACAGGCGTGCAAGGTCGTCCTTGCACGATTCTCGGGCCGTTCGGCTTGGCTGATGCCCCGAGACGGACCCTCTTTCCTGACCGAAAAGAAAAAGAGTTGCGGTCTCATGGGCGCCGCCCGACAGTGCTGAGAGACGCGAGCGCGCTATGAAGACGGCTCTGCTGCTCTGCCTGCTCACCGCGGTGGACCAGCGCCAGAGCACGGCGCACCATCACTCCGCGCCGCCGCCACCGCCGCCGCCGCGCACTGACTGCCACCATCAGTACTGGCTGTACCAGCCGGGGTCTTCTGTTGGTGGCTTCCAGTACCCTCATTCGGGGCACCATGGCTACGGCTACCCCTACGCACCCGGCTATCAGCAGCCCGGCTATCAACAGCCAGGGTATCAACAGCCTGGCTATCAACAGCCTGGTTATCAGCAGCCCGGCTATCAGCACCCCAGCTACCCCGATGGCCGCTACCCAGTCATCCCACTGCCTCCACCTCCACCCCCACCTCCACCACCGCCGCCTCCTTCCCTGCCTTATCCTGGACCATGGGTCCCATCATACCCAAGACAACCGGCACCGAAAAATTTGGACCCATTCCCAGGCAAATTTCTTGGTATGGGCACGGTGCGTTTCCTGAACGGAGGACGGGACGTCGAGCTAGTCTGCGACCTACACGGAGATCAGCTGGTCTCGGTAAAAATGCTTGCTCTTCAATTGCATTCGCGTCCTTCACAAAGCGCTTCACACTTCGCTTTTGTTGCCATCAGTATCCTGAAACTACGCCTCGTCTACTTTGGAAGTTCTACTAGACAGCAACCACGAATGCCATATATATATATATATATATATATATATATATATATATATATATATATATATATATATACAGTAAAACCTCGGTGATACGATCACGGCTCGTACGAATTTCGGGGTGATACGAATTTTTCTGTGGTCCCGGCCAAGGCCCGTTAGCCTGCACTTTATTGAAGTACGGTTGTTGCGAAAAGATTTGCACCCCGCGACGTTTGATACGAATGTACGCTAGCGTACAGGTACGAACAGATGCTGCCCGCGCTGTCGCGGAAGACGCGGCAGTCACGCGCGGGCGCGGGCACGCGCGCTGCGTGAACGGTGCGTCGTTGCCTCCGAGATAGTGCGCGCGAATCTCGGAGGCCTTTGGGCGACTTCGCGTTTACATTACAGATGTCGTTGACGTCGCGCTTTTTTTTTCCGACACGTTGACGCGTGCTCCTGTGCTCGAGGCAGCAGCGTCTTTGTACTGTGTTAACACGTGCCTGCCACGTCGATGCAAGCCATGTCCACGCAATAACACGTTCTATGAAAAAAGACTGAAACTTGGGCTGTGGGTCCGTCATGAAGCCCCATTTAAGGTGGACGAAGACCCCGAAAGACGAAGCGGGCGGTCTTGGCGAAGGTTTTTGACCTCTGTCTATCGTGTGCAGAGCGCTTTTTAAGTCACTTTCGCCGCAATACTTTGGCGTAATGCAGAAAAGCGTAGTACGTTTAGGAAGGGGCTACTAGCGGTCACGGGGCACAACACATCTGGTTCATTAATTAGACATGCGCGCATGCACCGTATATTTACGAGTGCAAGTATGATCATTGACCTCTAAAACTTTACTGGCAGTCATTCAGATCTGTTCATGACGTCGCTGCGGCCCTGAGAAACACTTAATCAAAATGCATGCCAACTTTCTTTTGTCGAATACTAATTTTCCATGTTTTCTGGTGATACGAATTTCGGATGATACGAATATTTTTGGTAACCCCGCGAGATTCGTATCACCGAGGTTTTACTGTATATATATATATATATATATATATCCTGCGATCTTTAGAATTAGCTGTGTATAGCAGAACAATCCCCAGCGCTCCGCGATCGCTATAGGTGTTCAGATTTTTCATTGTACAGTTGGCGCCACTGTGAGCAGTGTTCTGTGGACGTCAGACCGAGTCGCAAATATTCGCGTGCAATGGACACTATACAACTGCCCAACATAGTGAGTAATAATCGGTACCCCCTTTGCGTAAATGCAAGCTAGGAAATCTGCACTTTACAAGAATCGCGCTCTCTCGCTTCTTTTTTTTTTTTTTATCTCTTCCTTTTCGGTATGCGCCGCCGCGGTGGCATAGTGGTTGCATGCAGCGTTCCGCTGCTGACCCGAAAGACGCGAGTTCAATCCCGGCCGCGGCTGTCGCATTTCGATGGAGGCGAAATGCTAGATGACCGTGTTCTGCGCGATGTCAGTCCACGTGCCCCAGGTGGTCTAAATGATCCGGAGCCCTTCAATACGGCGTCTTTCAAAGGCTGATTCGCTTAGGGACGACAAACCGCATAAACCAACCAACCATCCTTTTCAGTATTATCATAGGCGTGCGCACAGGGAGGGCAGGGAGGGCGCCCCCCCCCCCCTAATCACCTAAGACGAAGGGGGGGAGCAAGATCTGCCCCGTACATTGACCATTCTAGTCACCTAAGAGGGGGGGGGGGGCGCAAAATCTGCCCCATACATTGACTTAGAAGTGTGGGGGGGAGCTGCGATGAACCTTTGCCCCCTCTGATGGGCAACCCTGCGCACGCCTATGAGTATTATCTTTTGTTGAAAATCAGAATGAGGCTGTTGGATTTGGGAAGTAACCGTTGAAACAGCTCTCCTGCTTTTGAATTGCAACCCGGTCAAAATCTGATGTCTGCTAATAGAGAATAATGCAAGCTTATGCAAGCATGAGTAACAGGGCATAGTCATGCTTGCATAAGCACTTTCCAGTAATAGTAACCAGCTCGTCGGACGGTGCATTGTCCCGTTTACCCCAGCCGAGCAAGATATTCCTTGTCGTTGAAAGTGGCCCAATCGACGGTAAAGATTTGAATATTTCATCACTGAGGTGACCGCTGAAACCCGCCGTTTCATCCAATCGTCTCCCTAGCAAGCAAATATGTAGGTGCGCATTTTGCACACACGTTCACTCAAAGCTATATCGCAAGCAAATCATTGGAGTATATAGTATAGTTGCGCTGTGAAAGTCGCAAAAGAAAGAAAGAAAGGAAAACTCTACTGTATTCATACAATAGAGAAGAACAGTAACCCTACGAGTTCTGGTCTGTTCAAAATATATCGTTTATGTCAGACTCGGCATTCCGTGATTCGAACCAGGGGCACATTATTACCACCAGCCCAAAAAGTGCGTGCTTTGTTCCTCCTGCAGATTTCATATCGGCAGTGACTACGCAAGCAGCAGTTAACCTTAAAACCTTAATAATAATAATTTTGAGCAGATCCAGTCACGTGATCGTGCACGTAATAAAGAGAAGAAAAGGGAGGGGTGAGGGGGGTCTGCTGATCCCTTCTACAGAGATACACGGTGCGCCCGAGGGAGGGGGGCTTGCGGCTGCAGCTATTCGCAACAATTCTTAACTGACCTTGTTCTTTCTGTTAAATTACTTAAATTTATACACTCATATTTCGCGGCATTTTCTGAACGTGCAGTATACACAAGTATAATAATAATATCTGGGGTTTAACGTCCCAAAACCACGATATGATTATGAGAGACGCCGTAGTGGAGGGCTCCGGAAATTTCGACCATCTGGTGCTCTTTAACGTGCACCTAAATCTAAGTACACGGGCCTCTACCATTTCGCCTCCATCGAAATGCGACCGCCGCGGCCGGGATCGAACCCGCGACCTTCGGGTCAGCAGCCGAGCACCGTAACCGCTATACCACAGCGGCGGACCATACACAAGTATAGACAGTATAGAAGTATAGAAGTATAGACGTACAGTATAGACAAGAAAAATAACCGCATAATCTCAAGAATCGAATACACAAAATGCTTTGAGCGATTAGTGGAACATTTTCTGACTGGTTATTTTTAGGACGTATATATCCGCGCATTATAAACGATCGACGAAATTCTTCACAAGATGGACGGTTATTTCGGAATAATTGGACTATACAAGAATAATGCTGACGTTGAATGAAATCCAGCGGTTCGCTGTAAAAGGGTTTTTTAGACGTTTATAATGTAATAATGATTCCGCGGTTGCATCGTATATGAGTATTTGTATGCACAGCTACTTATATGTGGATACTGTAATGTAAGTGTATGTAGTACAAGCTGTAGGTGTTTTTTATAGGTTACTGCATTTTCTTTACTGAATGTGAAAAAAAAAAAAAAGATTGACAAGTTTGGCGACATGTAGGGCCGGCAATATTGAAATAATTGTTCGTATTACAAAGGTACAGTGAAAACAGCACATCTGGCCTCTGTGCAAAGCTTGTTTCGAACGTCGTCCATGCTCTCAGGTCAGGGGCGTAGCCAAAAACTTTTTTCGGGGGGGGGGGGTTCAACTACCCTTTATGTATGTTCGTGCGCGCGTTTGTTTGTGTCCATGTACACATGCAAAAGTGAAAAATTTCGGATGGGGAAGGGGGGGGGGGGGGTCAAACCCCCGGACCCAGTTTAATTCACACTTGAGTTTAATTCTATGCGCTAATCAACTGCGCACTCTGCTCGACGGAAGCAATCAGGGCTATTTACGGCCGTAACTGCTCGTACACGTACAGACGAGCTCCATGTCCAGAGAGCAACGAAATACATAAATCAAAATGGAGGCTTTATAATAGTACCATGATTATAGAAAAATAAGGAAGTGACCGTGGCAAAGGAGGCTGTACATACATCTTCGGACGCATCCAGAGTTCTGTCGGGCCGTCGACGTCCTCCTCCTGATAATGGCAGCACCTGTGTTACGTCTCTTTGTACATGTACAAAGAGACATAACGCGTGTATGATGCCAATTACATAGCCTGCAGACATGGGCGTCCGGAGGGGGGTGCAAGGGGGGGCAGCTGCCCCCCCTTGGAATTTCGGATAATATTTTCCTATGCAGTTGCGATAAGCTACACAGCTTGATTAGCACACTCAGGTCCTGGCCTTCAGGTTTGCCATTCAATTTCGCGCCTTACAAACTACTGACTAATCTTGCCTGTCATGTCACGGCAGTGAAAGAAAGGCTGCCAGTGCTGAATGCCCCCCCCCCCCTTTGCGTATGCACCCCCCTGCAAAAAGTTCTGCGGACGCCCTTGCCTGCAGACCATGTAGTTGGCATCATACAAGTGCGCACGCCGCACAGGGGGGCAGGGTAGGCGGTCGCCCCCCACCTAATCATCTAAGGGGGGCGCGAAGTCTGCGCCACACCTTCACTCAGTCGGATCTGTCACGCCATTGTGGAGGGTTATGGCCATGACGGTTTCTGATTTTACGTTCCATCGTCACCCCCTGAAAGACGGGAACCAAAGGCAGGCCGTTGTGATGAGCAGCACGTCATCGCTTCATTTTTATTTTTGCATCCATTGCGAAGCTTGTTCTCTTTCAGGCTCGACCATGAAAAAGGAATGGGGAGGGGGGGGGGGGGCTGCGGCGCTGCTGTGATACTTGCATCCCCCTAATAGACAACCCTGCTCACCCATATGGTTGGTATGTAATGCTCACCCGCACTACATACCATGTATTGCATGTCAGAAGTCTCTTCGCCCGCCACGACAATATATAGTATAAAGAATGTGCACTTTTGATCACTGTTTCGCAGAACGTGGTGTGGGTGAAGGCAACGCATCCGCGGGGCCAGCCGCCGGTCGCATGGCGCCCTCCACCGCCCAGCTGCGGGCCGTGCTTCTGCCCCGTGCAGTACGGCTGTGTCTACCAGCATCTGGACCTGGCCGACAGAAGATTCTTTGCCGACACAAAGGGGCACCACGCCTCGCTGCACATCTACGGGGTTTCGCCGGCGGACTATGGTGTCTACCGCTGCAGTGCTACCAGCTCGCCTACGGGGTCGGCCGCGGCCAACACCGAGACGGTTTACCAAATCGTTCATTTCACCGGGTAGAAAGGTGCCTCGGCGCCCCACAGTGATGCATCACCACAGATGTTCACGCGCGGTGTGCTTTCCGGGACTCTGGTAGTCATTGTTATTAGGAGGTTTTATAACCGCTGAAGATACGTTTAGCATGTTTTTTATTATTATTAGGCATAGAAAAGTAGTTTGCACGTACTGATGTACGCGCTTACTGATGGATCGCACCGCTTTGGGATTGCACTGGAGGAGATATTCCGTAGAAACGCAGACAAAGATATCAGCTAAGTGCTAGGTATTTGTACCCGTTCTATGACGCTGAAAACGCGTACATCTTCGACCACATTACACGTTGCTTAGAAGTCCCCCCCCCCCCTTTTTTTCCGTCACGGGAGCCTCATTCAAGGTGCATTCCTCATCATCCGAAACATCTTTGCTCTTAGACGTTCCTCTCTATATGTGTTTCTTTTTTAATATATATTTTTAATGTGTTCCTGTTTTTGTTATGTATCGACCCACCCAATTCTCGATTCCAAAAAGCGTTTTGAGAACGAGCAGGAGCACCTGCTCGCTGCAGAGGCAAATCTGCGCACCTACACACGTATTACGTTAAAGAACGGTCGCGTTCCCAGTTGCAATCTTATGAATATACTTCTCTTCACACATTACCTTTCAACGTGTTGACCTTTGAGACACGTGGGCTGTGCCGATTCTGCGGCACGAACTGAGTGGAGCAACTTCGCTGCGACGATGTTCTTTGAAACAAGATGGTGCGACAAATGTATATCATTACTTTAATAAAGGTATTAACACGTTTATCAAACCAAATTATTTAATCCTAATACCCGCTTTAATTGGTGTACCCCAAATCTCCCAGCCGTCTCTGGTTAGTCTTCTACTGTCCCCTCCGCCTACACCCATTTACGTTTCCTCTACAGCCCTGAAAATCCCGAAGTCTCGAGCAGGGTTACTACGTAGTACACACTTTTTGAAATGCTGCGATGTACCAACAGGACATACTCAACACTTCTATATATTCTACGCGCTTTGAACTAATCGTGGTAGCCGGCACTTTCTGCAGTGTTACCACGCGTTCTTAGATCTGATCTACCTATCTACCTTCAAGCACACGTACACACACACACACACACACACACACACACAACACACACACACACACACCACACACACACACACACACACCCACACACACAACACACACACACACACACACACACACACACCCACCACACACACCACACACACACCACACACACACACACACACACCACACACACACAACACACACACACACCACACACACACACACACACACACACACACACACACACACACACACACACACACACGGCCGCTTTAGTTCTCTAGTTCTCGGTTAATAATAAATAATAATAATAATAATAATAATAATAATAATAATAATAATAATAATAATAATAATAATAATAAGGCCTATTTCCACATTTGAAGGCCAGATTTAAAACATGGTCTTCTATAATTAAAGTAGAAGCAAGTTAGGTTAAGGAATGTCTAATTTGATAGCTCATTGAAATGTATGCTGAACGGAAAGAAAAAAAAATGTAGGAGGAAGAAAATTGGTGCAAGACAGACAGGGCAGACTGCCCCATCAGGTTATACTCCACTTCATCAATCTGGTGCAGTGCAGCGAAGCTACATCTCGTGTCAAGAACGCGAGAAAATAGCAGAAGGGCTCTTATTCCATTGTCTGCCTTTGATCCCTCTCCACGCAACGACGGCTGAATCGGGAAGATTATAGTAGCGTACAACGGGCGAGCCCTGTTCCCTTCTCTGGAACAACGAACAGCGGCTTCTCTTACTGACTGGCCGACTCGAGCCTTCATTGCTCTACACGCAATCGGAGAGGTGGAGTAAAGCTGTTGGACACGATAATTGATACTTTTCTTCTTGTAGATTTCGCGTCATAACTAGGAGTGACTGATTTTGCCAATGACATTAAGAACTGCAGGAACGCATCTGGTTTACTTGTATTGCGCAAACACTATAGTTTTTTCCTCGCGTTATTCGTAACGGTTAGAATTTAGTGCTTCCCTTTAAAAAATAGTTATAAAAAAGACAGAGTCACGTGGTATACTAACCCACCTCTCATTCAATCAGTCGAACATCTCTTTTATATACATATACAAAAACGTCAGACCAAAATGTTTGTGTCAGCTCCCCTTTAATGACTTCGGTCGATGTTCTGACACCGAACCCCCCGCATGTGCGCACGCCTATAGTGGTTCGCGCGTTCCGTTGACAGCGTTAGCGGCCTTCGGCGCTTGCCACAAGGACAATTTTCCTATATTAGACCTACAAGTGTTGGTGACGCTGCCGATCAGCGTTTCCACAGCAGAGAGGTGCTTTTCAACTCTTCGCAGGCTGAAAACATGGATTCGGTCCACTACGGGCAAAGAACGATTGTTAGGCCTTGCTACACCCCCAACGCGCCGGCAGAGGCGGCTCCAGCGGGGGGGGGGGGGGGGGGTGATGGCGGGGTGGCAGCCCGCCCCCCCTCCCCATAAAAAATATTTCCGCCGGTTCCCCAAGACACAACTCATAAGTTTCCCGCCTCCCTGGCCCCCGAAGAAACTCACTTGTCGTGGACGCCCCTCCCCCCAGTAAAGTATCCTCGCTCTGCACGAACTGTTCGCATTAGGACGCACTAGGACATTTTTGTCGACGTAATCAGAGTAACCTAGTGATTTGCTCACGGTTCGAACTGCAGATCTCTGTAATCACTTTAGTGAAAAATAGAATGGCTTTCAATTTACTTTTCCAATTGTGTCGGGTGTGTCATACCTAAATCTTCGTTTTTATCATTTAGGTCAGTCATTCGTGTGTTTCGAAGCTAAGGAATTTCTTTAATTAAATGTTTATTTAGGCTAAATGCATGCTTTAATTTTGTGCTCTCATCGCCCATTTGATAGTCGTGACTACATGAATACTTTGGCGCTTCAGCGATTTCATATTTGTCTGAATTCTATGCTTGTGCGCTTTGTGTACTTTCGTCGCTGTGATCACCTTTTGTACTGAATAAATTGTCACGTGCGACAATGTATACTGACCTTTCTTTTTTTACTTTCTGTATGTCTTCGTTCCAATGAATAGCTTGTATACACTACAACTTATCCAGCATGTGTCGGACGGTCCTGCTTTCAGCTCTTACAATATTTTAACACCAGAATTAAATGACGGCAGATGGGCCGAGCTCTGTCTAGCAAGTATATTAGCCCGCACAGTCACTGGAATTGACCAGTTGTGCGTCCAAAATTGTTATCCAGAGCTGGAAGGTTTTTCCTTCCACTCCTTTGGAATTGCTGTGTATGGTACAGACACAGGGTTACAACGCCAGTATCTTTATCCGCATACAACTTGACCTCGGTATACGCTTCACGAAATCGAAGTGGGCAGGACCTAGGCATATGCGTAGTTTTTATTTTCCCGGCAAGGGGCGGGGGGGGGGGGGGGGGGGGGGGAGAGGGACCGACTGGCGACTGGAGAAAGTACTGCCTGGCACAGGAAGCTTTAATTTTATCAGTGAATTTAATTTGAGATGGCCAAAAATACTCCGCAGATGGTAGCAAATACCATTCGGTACCACTACAGCTTGCGCGAAGCTGGGGCTACGAATTTTCACGTTAATCTGGACGAGTATTTGAGTGGCTCTTCGGTTATCGAATTGATGGTAAAACCCTTAACTGATAAGTCGAAGATGTCCTCGGCACTTCTATAGCCAGGCAGGTCGTAAGGGCACCCATTTGCAGACATTCAGGAAATTACACTTCTTTATTGGCGAGCAAGTCTGTGCGAAAGCATTCACTGACTGGCTGTGTCGTGGATGCTTTCCATTCTCAGAGGCACTTTGATTGTCTGAAAACCAGTCGCTACGCGGTTCCAGACCTTCTTTTCTTTAAAAAAAAAGCTTGTCATTCCTGAAGCGGCCACTTAAGTTGTTCATCAAGACAACATATTCAGCACATATAAATTCCCACTGAATGTTTCAACTGTTACTGCGTCAAGATCCAAATTTAAAAGGCCTGAAAGGAAAAATAAGCGCGAATAAACAAGCCCCTGTGAAATAGCTGCCAGACAGAACGGCCAACAGTACGTTGTGAATGGATGACACAAAAAAGATATTCCGTGCCGGTGCCAGGAGCGGGAGGGGAGGGGGGGGAGGGCACGAGCCTCACTGCGCCCCCACAGTCGACGCTTATGATCTAGGAGGTATGCAGGAAGTGTGAGAAAGATAATATATATATATATATATATATTATATATATATATATATATATATATATATATATATATATATATATATATATATATATATATATATATATATATATATATATATATATGCGGTTTTTTCGTGCACGGCCGGTCAGAAGGCGCGCGCCTCTAGACAGTCCTTGTAACCTTCCCCGCCTCCCGCCTTTGAGTCAACCCTGGATCCTTCCCTTATATAGTTGACATGATACTTGCTTCTCTGACAGCCCACGTAGGATCTAAAATAAAGTAAAGAAAGAAAGAAAAACAAGGAAGGGCGGGGTTGCTGTACAGCAATTTAATGGGGCGCTGCCCCCATTTGCACCAGTGATCAGCAATACGTGCATACATATACATACAACCTCTCTCCTTGAGCAAAGATGCGAAGCTTGGTGTGGAGGAAGTCGCTCTCCGCGGAGTTCACGTTGAGTCCTGAATTTTAAACACGGAGGAAGAACTAAACTAGGAGAGAACGAATTACGTTACGCAGCCAGCCTTGATAAGCAAACGAGCTATTTCCTTCGCTTTTTCCCTAGCTGAATCGACCCATCACGTGACCTCTGAGAGAGAGCGTATTGGCCGAAAAAACACATAGGCCTACAGCGGAAAGCAGACGATGCTGTGAACAGCTCAGCCAAATCTTGCAGTCGTGCGCTGTAAGGAGCGCTCACAAGCGGAGCGTGAAGTTGCCACTTTTTCAAGCGCCCTCTCTTCATTGAGAAGCCCGTATGGTGGCTACCCGTACACTCTTCGGAGGGCCGTCATACAACACATTTTTCGTCAAACAACAGATTGCTGCTAGTGCAGATAGCTGACATAAACCAAGAGCGGCGTTTTGGATCAGATGTGCTTCTTGCCACGAGGTGCCGGGCGCCGCGCTCTATAGTGTGCTAAAATTACTCAGTAGCAGCACTAGCGCGCCCCGGAATAACACAGGGAGAGAGTGGTCGCGGGTCGCGTTTCATGACGCACGCTCTAGGCCATGAGACGTGCGTGACGTAGCTTCTTTTCCTATTTTCATCCCTCCCTGTGTAGCTTCTAGCCAACACCTTCTATAGTCGGATACAACTTAAGAATTCCGGAGAGGCCCCCACCCAGATGACCGAAGCGCGCCAGCCGATCGCCTCCGCGACTACAGAAATAGTCCCGCTCATGCACTCGGCAATGTTCTCCGAACAGGGGCGTAGCTAGGCGGGGGCGGGGGAGTTCAGGTCCCCCCTCCCCGAAAATTTTCAGTTTTGCTTGCGTATACACGCACACATACAAACGCACGCACGAACATACGTATAAAGTATGGTTGAACCCCCCTCCCCCGAAAAAAAATTCTGAACGAAGAAAACACAGACGATAAAAAAATAAAAAATATAACTGCCACACCTGACCAAAGCCTGCATTGCATTGCAGAAACCAGGTAACATCTACGGCATGTGCCACTTGCCAAGAACACGAGTTCCCTATCTTGACAGGGCGATTGAGGGTTTGGTGACACAAGATTTGTTTGTATTTTCTTTGTTGTGTTCTCTTAGCGGCTGTTCTTGCGAAACTTTTATTTGTCGGTATATATATATATATATATATATATATATATATATATATATATATATATATATATATATATATATATATATATATAAAACCTCGGTGATACGATCACGGCTCGTACGAATTTCGGGGTGATACGAATTTTTATGTGGTCCCGGCTAAGGCCCATTAGCCTGCTATGTATTGGAGTACGGTTGTTGCGAACCGATTTGCACCCCGCGACGTTTGATACGAACGTGCGCTAGCGCGCAGGTACGAACAGGTGCTGCCCGCGTTGTCGCGGAAGACGCGGTAGTCACGCGAGGTCGCGGGCATGCGCGCTGCGCGACCATCAACGGTGCGTCGTTGCCTCAGAGATCGTGCGCGCGCATCTTGGAAACCTTTAGGCGCCTTCACGTTTAGATTACAGACGACGTTGACGTCGCACTTTTTTTTTCCAACGCGCTGATGCGTGCTCCTGTGCTCAAGGCAGCAGCCTCTTTGTACTCTGTTAACACGTGCCTGCCACGTCGATGCAGGCCAATGTCCCCGCAATCAGACGTTCTATGAAAAGACTAAAACTTGGGCTGCGGGTCCGTCATGAAGTCTCATTAAAGCTGGACGAAGACCCCAAGAGACGAAGCGAACGGTCTTGGCGAATGAGCTTGGCCTCTATCTATCGTGTGCAAAGCGCTTCTTAAGTCACTTTCGCCGCAGTACTCTGGTGTCGTGCAGAAAAGCGTAGTAAGATTCGGAAGGGGTTACTAACGGTCACGGGTCACAACAGATCTCAGGGGCGTAGCCAAGGGGGGGGGGGGGGGGGGGGGGGGTTTGGGGGGGTTCAAAACCCCCCCGAAATTTTTCAGTTTTGCTTGCGTATATATACACGCACACATACAAACGCACGCACGAACATACATAAAGTATGGTTGAACCCCCCGTGGAAACGTGGAAACATCGGCTTCCGCTATCTTCAATGACTGTGCGAGGTTTTTCACCTCAACCCACCATCAATTTCACGCCAACGAACGCAGCAGGTTACACGGATTCCGTGGACACCGGATTTATTTCGGTGGGTAGGCTCTTTCTCCATATTTTGCCTTCCGAAGTGCCAACC
Organism: Rhipicephalus sanguineus; assembly: GCF_013339695.2. Classification (NCBI taxonomy): domain Eukaryota; kingdom Metazoa; phylum Arthropoda; class Arachnida; order Ixodida; family Ixodidae; genus Rhipicephalus; species Rhipicephalus sanguineus. The sequence continues at coordinate 255,639,917 of NC_051176.1, forward strand.
ACGCCGCAGCCTCGCTAACCTTGACGGGCTAAGCCTAGCTCCGGCGACCCAAGGCGGGTAGGCCTAGGCCTAACCCGCAAGTTTCCCCCATTCACCATAGAAATCGTAGACGGCGAAGCAATTTCGCCTGAAGAAGCGAATGGCCCGGGCTGGATTACGGCCTACAACCGTAAACCAAGCAAGAGCAAAGCTAAGCAATCTCAAGACGCAAGACCCGCAAGTACACGAGGCAGACGAAGGAACGGCGGCCGCACCACCGGACCGAGAGGCGCGTATGAACGCCTCGTCGCCACCTCGAGACTCCCTCAACTACCGAGGGACACATACCGCATCATCGTCAGGCCCCGAGACGGCCTCAACGTGGCTAAAATCACACCGGTGCAGTTTGAGCAATCCCTGGCAATGGCCGCAGCCCTGGCTCCTCAGGAGCTCACGGAAGACTCAATTTGCCCTAACGTAACCCAGAACATTTTCGTCGTGTGTACCCCTAGCGAACGAAACGCACGAGCCTATACCACGGTACAGCAACTCCGCCTGCGAGACACCTTGTACCGAGTTGCGGTATACCCGGCTCCACCTGACGACACCTGCAAAGGCGTCATCCGAGGCATCGACCTCGACCTCAACGATAACCAGCTCCGAGAACTGATCGTCACAAAACGCAACCCCAGTGCTCTGGAGGTGAAACGCATCAAGAACACCCCAGCCGTGACCATCCTATTCCAAGGAATGCAAGTTCCCAATTATGTGTACTGCGGGGCGAGCATAATTCGATGCACGCTTTTCCGCAGGCACACGGAGGTTTGTTACAACTGCGGCAGCCTCGGCCATCGCGCAGGACGTTTGTCCCAACCCCAACACAACATGGTGCCGGACGTGTGGGCTCAAAACCCCACCCGAGAACCACCAGTGTAAGCCCCACTGCACCCTTTGCGGCGGACCGCACCCCACCGCCGACAAGGACTGCAAGCGCAAGTTTCAAGTTCCGTACATCGTGCGACAACGACGGCGCCGACGTCGTCAACGTGGCCGTAGCCGCTCCCGGGGACCGAGCGGAGCCAGCTCCCGCAACTCCAGCGCCACCTCGAGCACCTCCGCGGCATCCAGGAGAAGCCGCTCCGTCACACCGGCAGCGAGACGTCGCAGCGCCCTCCACAGCCGCTCCCGCTCCAGGGGACGCTCCCCCTCCCGTCAGGCCGGGCTGACATGGGCGGATCGAGTCCAGGGGAAGCAACAATCGCAACGGAGCCCACCACCAACTAAACAGGTAACGCGGCCTTCATTGCCAGAGCATGAAAGCGAGATAGTCACAACCCTACGCCAAGAACTAGCAGGCCTTCGGGCCACCATACAACAGCTCACCACGCAACTAAATGATGCGAGGCAACAGATACAAACTCTCACAGCCCCTAAACCTGTACCCTCACCCTCGGTAGACGTTAGCAAACCCAAGCGCAGAGCCCCCTCACTCTCAGAAACGGTCAGTGGTGACAGCGACACATCACAAGACACTCTAAACGAAATCCTCCGTCTCACACGAGAAAACAACGAAAGTATCCACACCTTGTCACGCCGGGTAGAAGCACTAGAGCAAAAAGCCACCATAAAAGCTAAACACAAAGCGAAACAAGCACTTCCTACGGATCCAACGGCACACCTGCCTGGGCCAGCTACTCTAATCTAATCACCATGGCTTCCACAACCCAAGACACCCTAGAAATTTGGCAGTGGAATTGCGCTAGCTACGCGAAACGCAAAACCCCACTGCAGCAGTACATTAAAGCGCAACCCAAAAAGCCTCACGTAATACTACTGCAGGAAACCTTATGTGACAAGCTCACACTATCGGGTTACCACCCCATCTCACAACGACGGGAGACCAAGAGAGGCATAGCCACACTCATCAGTAAGAAATTCGCTTTCATTGAACACGACGTGTTACCCACCCGCAGCCGCCTAGAGGCGATACTCATCGAACTCATACCAAACCGATTATTAAAACAAAGCGTTTTCGTTCTCAACGTTTACAGCTCCCCGTCGGAGTATCGACAGTCCTTCCACGCGCTCTTAACAAAAGCCACAACCCTCGCGCGAAACTCTCCGCTCATCATAGCGGGAGACTTCAACGCCCCCCACCCGTCATGGGGTTACCCCCAGGCAACGGCCAAGGGCACTAACCTCACGCGAGCAATAGACGACCTGTCCCTCACACTAATTACAGATCACCGATTCCCTACGAGACTAGGCACGTCGGTACGCCGCGACACTACACCTGACTTAGCATTCACCCGTAACGTCACAGGCCATACCTGGACCAATACGCAGGAGAACCTGGGCAGCGATCACTTCATCATACGCACCGAACTACCCAACGCAACAGCCCCACCCCGTACATTCACGCTAACGGACTGGGATGCCTTCCGCACCCTCCGCAAAAACAACACAACCGCATACAACACATTCACCGAACTACTGTCCTCACTCCAGGAAGACGTAGCCAAAACAACGAAAACCATACAAATAGAGCTCGACGTCCCGAGGATGGACCCACACCTCGCACACATGCTCGATGCAAAAGCATCATTACTTGCACGCTGGAAAACACAACGACTCAACAGACGCTTACGCAAACGCATAGCAATACTAAACCGAGACATCACCCAATACTGCACGGAGCTCACACGACTCCAATGGCACGAACTCTGCTCAGCGGTCGACGGCCGCATGCGAACGGGAGGTAAATGGAACCTCCTAAAACACATGCTCGACGACCGCCAAACAAAAGACAACCAGAGTCACGCTATAGACCGTCTCCTTCACTCGCACAAAAAGACGGGAGGAACGGAGACAACCTTCCTTGAGGAAATCGCCAAACGACACCTTCCTCTACACACCGCACACCCCACCGACTACCCCCAAATAGAATGTGTAACAATACCCGAACTCGATGACCCCTTCACGGAGTCTGAAATTCGGGAAGCCTTGCACAACCTCAACAGTAGATCGGCCCCTGGTCCTGACAGGGTAACCAACCGCCTGTTGCGAAACTTAGATGACCAAGCCATCACACTACTCACGAAAGACATAAACCACATGTGGGAAATCGGCCACGTGCCTGAACAATGGCGCGCAGCCACGGTGGTCTTCCTCCCAAAGCCTGGCAAACCACTCAACTTTGACAATATACGCCCCATCTCCCTAACCTCATGTATAGGTAAAGCAGCTGAACATGCTATCCTTAATCGCATATCGCGCTACATAGAGGACCACGAACTCTTTCCATTCAACATGGTAGGGTTCCGACCACACCTCTCAACACAAGACGTCATGTTACTGCTAAAGAAGCACATCTTCGACTCAAAAACGAGAGATGTCCGCGGCATCCTCGCCCTAGACCTCACCAAAGCATTCGACACCGTTTCCCACCGCTTCATACTGGAATCCATTGCCAGCCTTGGCCTCGGTAAAAGATTCCAGGCATACGTCCGTTCTTTCCTGCAAGACAGGAAAGCTCAACTACGAGTATCGCAACTCACATCCGACACATACACATTAGGTCCCAACGGGACACCACAAGGGGCAGTCATTTCGCCCCTTCTTTTCAACATAGTAATGAAGGGACTGTCTGACAAACTCCGCGACATCCCCAACATAAACCATGCTCTTTACGCGGACGACATCACCATCTGGTGCCCGGGAGGTTCCCTGGCGGAAGTAGAGCAAGCCCTTCAAACCGCTCTCGATATCACAGAAGCCTACCTACAAAACACCGGACTGAGACTGTCACCCACGAAATCCGAATTGCTACTGTACCGGCCATCTCGCCAAGGCGTTCGTAATCTAACCCCTTTACACGAGCTTCCCATAGCACTACAAGCCAAAGACGGGCAACGAATACCCCGCGTTGACTCCATACGCATTCTCGGCCTCCTAGTCGAGGCCACCGGGTGCCATGCACGTACAATAACACATATCACAACTAAAACGGAAAACATGCTCCGACTGATCCAGCGAGTCTCGGGTCGCAGGCAAGGTCTCGGTGAGGCCAACCTCCTGCGCATATACCACGCGTTCTTAATGAGCCACATCAATTACGTCGCCTCTGCCCACAACTGGACAAAAGTGGAAAAGACTAAGCTGAACACACTCATGCGCAAAAGCATTAAACAAGTCCTCGGCCTACCCCAAAACACGAGTACCTCCCGTCTCGACCAACTAGGTATGCACAACGACATCGATGAAGTGATCGAGGCCCAGACCACAGCCCAAGTGGTCCGCCAATCCTCCTCCAAGGCAGGCCGTCGACTACTAAACGAAGCCGGCATGTCCTCACACCCCTACCTTGAACGCGCAGTAACCCTCCCGAGAGATGTCCGAGAAACCTACATGGTAACCCCATTCCCGCGAAACGTCCACCCACACCACAATAAAGGCAGACGCCTGGCCCGCGCTCGCGCTATCCTCGACCGTACCGCCGCGAATCGCGGCTCTACCGTATTCGTCGATGCGGCGCAATACGGCAACTCCTCCACCTTTGCACTCGCAGTAGTAGATGGCGATGGAGCCCTACGCTCAGCCGCTTCGGTTAGGCTAGCAACGAGCGCCATAGCCGAGCAGGTCGCCATAGCTTTAGCGATGACCGACCCCTCGCACACTAGCGTCTTCACTGACTCTCGCGCCGCCATTCGGGCTTACGAAACCGGCAACATCGCGCGTGAAGCAGCCCACATCTTACAAACACGAAAGCACACGGGTTCGCACTGCCTCTCTTGGTTCCCTGCCCACATGGGCAAAGACGTCCATTCCCAACAACCCAACCTCAACGAAACGGCTCATGACCGAGCGCGAGAGCTCACCCGCCGCGACGATCAATCAGCCACCGAAGAGCTGGGCCCAGACATACAGTTTAACGACCCCTTACTAACCTTCCACGAAATCACCTCTCACTACCGCAACAACAGATGCCAATACCCATTACCACACACAAAGCTCGAACGTGCGCAAGCGGTAGCCTTTCGAATGCTACAAACAAGATCGTACCTATCACGGGGCCGACTGAGCCATTATAACACAGAAATCACTCCCCAATGCCCAGATTGCAGAGAACTCTATTGTTCACTCTCGCACATGCTATGGCAATGTCCCGCGTTACCTCAGGGACCTCTCACCAGTGAGTCCGACTGGGAAGAGGCACTCAGGAGCTCCGAGCTCCACCAACAACCCAAGGCAGTCCAGAGGGCCCAAGAACTGGCGGAACGCCATCACGTTCCCGCCCCGACTCGGGCGTCGCCTACGGTAGCGGCTGCTAGGGTGTCCCCCCTGGATCCCCCGGTGGCCTAAACTCCTCAGGACCGATGAATAAAGTTCTTGACTGACTGACTGACGCCCCTGACAGATCTGGTTCACTGATTACACACACGCGCATGTACCGTATATTTACGAGTACAAGTATGACCGTTGACGTGTAAAAACTTTATTGGCAATCATTCAGAGCTGTTCATGACGTCGCCGTGGCCCTGAGAAACACTGAAACAAAACGTATGCCAACTTTTCTTTGTCGCATACTAATTTTTCATGTTTTCTGGGGATACGAATTTCGGATGATACGAATATTTTTGGTAGTCAGTCAGTCAGTCAATGAACTTTATTTATAAATTGTCCTGAGGAGCCGATTCCCCTCAAGAGGGAGGGTCGGCTGCGGGCCGCACCCACGTGGGGACAGGAACAGCGAGCCCCTCCGCCAAATTGCGGGCCCTCTGGACAGCCCGGATTTGGACCTCCCGGTCCGAGCTAGTGATTGCCGTCCTCCAGGCGTCCTCTGTGCTGAGATTCTCGCAATCGCGCAGCGCCGTGCATTGCCAGAGCATGTGGGCTAACGTGCATCGTCTCTCATCGCAATGAGGGCAGTGCGGCTTTATGCTGTCAATAAATTTGCTGTACACTAAAGGCGACGGGTAAGTACCCGTTTGCAGCATTCTTAAAGTGACTGACTGGGTCCTCGAGAGTTGCGGGTGCGGGAGTGGAAAGCTACGCCTGGCCAATTGATAATGTTTGCAGATCTCATTAAAGGTGAGGAGAGAATCAAGCTGCCGGATGCCATCCCCAAAATTAGATGCCGATTGCCCGTCACGGTGGGACAGTTCGCGTGCGCGGGTATGGGCAAGCTCATTGGCATTGGGGATAACCGGGTGGACCCCGCGACATTCGTATCACCGAGGTTTTACTGTATATATATATATATATATATATATATATATATATATATATATATATATATATATATATATATATATATATATATATATATATATATATTTTTTTTTTTTTACGTTTATTGACGGCGGGATTGACGGCGACGGTGCACAACGACGACAGTCGACGGAGCGCAGGCTCGCCTCCCCCCCCCCCCCGATACAAGCGTATCGCGATGGTATCTTCTAGATACTATTGAGTATCTGTATTCTGTATCGAGATACATTTGAAAAATGCATTTGTATCTCAGTAGTGAAATATTCTACTAGGAAGAGGGGGGGGGGGGGAGAGTTCAGTTACCCTGTATGGTATGGTCGATCATGCGTGTGTTTGTTTGTATGTCCATGCAAAATTGAAACATTTGGCGGGGGGGGGGGGCGTGAACAACCCCCCCCCCCCTGGCCAGTGGGTATCTCGTTAATTTTTCTTTTGTTTTGTTGGAAATGACCTCAAGCGAAGTGTCAAATTCTTCCAACTTTGAGAGCTCGCACGTGCGAGTTGCAAGGTACACGCGCTACAGCAAAAGGACATCTGCGCGAGTCGTCATGATCGGCGGTCATGATGTAACACGGTTTTTATAAGTTAAAGATGGAGATGCATTTCGACTTCTGCACGGTCAGAACAGCCCTACGGTGTAGCGGAAGTGTTTGTACCTATAGTTGACCCGAAAAGAACTGTCGGCATGCTGCAGGGCTTGCCGGCCATGAAGGTGGTATTTATTCGTTATAACACGAACTTTTGCTCGTCTGCAGCGGTAGAGAGACTTTTATCGTTCGCGAGTCTTCTGTTGAGGCCGAACCGACTATTTTTAGAAGCTGCTGTAAACAACCTCCACAGCAAAACGGATGTGTGTAAAATAAATGTAGACTTTCTTTAATTCACTGTTGATCGTTAGTGATTCGAGCGATATGTTGAGTTGCAAGCCCTACGGTGTAGCGGAAGTGTTTGTACCTATAGTTGCGTGCAACTATAGGTACAAACATCGATCCGATGCGCTGCAACATTATTCACAATATTATGCTGCACTTAATAAATGTCCTAGCGGACATTTATGCATCATCATCAAATCATGCATCATCCTCGAAATAAAAAGAAGTATTCCAGGACCTGTATTCTTGTATCTGTATTCCGTATTTGTATTCCGTATCTGTATTCCGGGATAATTCTTTCGTCTTTTTGCAAAAAGTATCTCCGGAATATCCCTTAGATTTAGGTGCACGTAAAGTAGCCTAATTTCCGGAGCCCTCCACTACAGCGTCCCTCATAATCATATCGTGGTTTTGGGACGTTTCAGTTTTAGAATAGCCTACGCAAAGCTTTGCGCTGGCTTTTCGCGCAACTGCGCATGCGTCATACGCTAACCGCTTGCGGGCTCCCGTTAAGTGACGGAAATAGCGGGCCGCAAACGCGAACTTAGCAGGGGCGTAGCCAGAAATTTTTTTCGGGGGGGGGGGGTTCAACCATACTTTATGTATGTTCGTGCGTGCGTTTGTATGTGTGCATGCCTATATACGCAAGCAAAACTGAAAAATTTCGGGGGGGGGGGGGGGTTTGAACCCCCCCCACCCCCCCCCCCCCCCCCTTGGCTACGCCCCTGTAACTTAGCGTACGCTATTCTAAAACTAAATATCCTGTTACGTCAGACAAATGTGGCTATCTGTATTTTAGGCTTCCAACACATCTGTATTTTGATATCTGTATTCCGGAATACTCTTCTGAGAATCTCTGCCCAGCCCTGGAACATCAAAAGCACTCTAGCTGCGCTGACTGCAGAGCGGGAGTTCTGCAATCGACCGTGCGCTCTGACATACTGTCACGTAGTCTTGTGATTTGCGGTAGGAACCAGAAAACAGTCTGGGAGGCAACCACTTTATTGGTCGAACATGTGCCCGAATTCCTCGGCGGTAACGTCGACAGGCGCGGCTGCTGGTAGGCGTAAAGAATACTGCACCTCGGTGCTGCGCGCTCTTTTAAAACAAGGCGTAGACCATGTGTGACGTATCTTATCAGTATGTCAAGTGATACACAAAAAGAAAGCAGTAATATCGCTGAACTTGGACACATTGCGCGCATAGTTCTACGCGTGCAACGAAAGGAACGGATGCAACAAATGACACAGATAGCGCGCCTGCGGTGACCAACTGCACAGCTCACGTGTCATTGCCCCCCTTTCAAGGGACATCGTCCCGATGTTGAAACTAAACATGAAATACACGATTGTAACAGAAAATGGTGCAAAATCTAACATGAACAAAGAAAGAAGAAGTCGATTATGAGTGTGTTAGTATCAGCGTTCATGGTAAGGCTTCAAGTGCATGGACGACGTGGACCACCTCAGAGCGTGGGCGACGTCTCTGTGACGAGGTGAGGTCGTCGGGGACAACCTCGTAATCCAAAGAACCTAGTCGTCGTAAAATCATGTATGGTCCGAAGTAGCGTCGCAGCAATTTTTCACTCAGTCCTCGTTTTCGAAAGAGAGTCCATACCCATACGCGGTCGCCAGGTTGATACTGTCGGTCGCTTCGGCGCAGATTGTAGCGTCGGGCGTCGGCTTTTTGCTGGACTTGAATGCGTAGACGGGCCAATTGCCGAGCCTCTTCTGCTCGCTGCAGGTATACAGACGTCAAAGTTCTCTTCCTCGGTCGTGTTTGGAAGCATAGCATCGAGCGCTGTCACGGGTTCTCTTCCGTATAGAGCAATTTGAATGGCGTCATCTGTGTCGTTTCCTGCACTGCGGTGTTGTATGCAAAAGTTACATAAGGCAACACGGCGTCCCGGTACTTATGCTCGATGTCTACGTACATAGACAGCATGTCGGCAATGGTTTTGTTCAGACGCTCAGTAAGACCGTTCGTCTGAGGGTGGTAAGCCGTTGTCCTGCGGTGGCTTGTGTGGCTGTAGTGCAGGATTGCTTGCGTCAGGTCAGCCGTGAACGCCGTTCCTCTGTCAGTAATAAGCACCTCGGGCGCCCCGTGTCGCAGTACGATGTTTTCGACGAAGAACTTGGCGACTTCCGCAGCGCTTCCCTTGGGGAGAGGTTTTGTTTCGGCGAAACGAGTGAGGTAATCAGTTGCCACGACGATCCGTTTGTTTCCATCAGCGGACGTCGGGAACGGTCCAAGAAGGTCCATTCCAATCTGCTGAAAAGGCCTTGAGGGTGGTTCGATCGCCTTTAGATGCCTGGCAGGCTTCAATGGGGGTTTCTTTCGTCTTTGACAATCTCGACAGGTTTTTACATATAGCGCCGTGTCGGCAGCGAGACTGGGCCAGTAGTACTTCTTTTGAATTCTTGCCAGTGTGCGGGTGAATCCGAGGTGACCTGACGCTGGTTCATCGTGGCAAGCGTGCAGAATTTCTGTGCGAAGTTTCGAAGGCACGACCAGAAGGCAACTTGCCCTATTTGGGGAGAAGTTCTTTTTCACCAGAAGGTCATTCTCCAGGCAGAATGAAGATAGACCGCGTTTGTAAGTTTGCGGAACGGATGAGGTCTTGCCTTCTAGGTACTCAATCAAGGCACGCATGTCGGGGTCACTTCGCTGTTGTTCGGCGAGATGCGTAGCACTGAGTGCTCCGAGAAAGGACTCGTCGTCTACATCTTGCGGGGCAGCGTCGATCGGTGCTCGGGAAAGACAGTCGGCGTCTGAGTGCTTGCGTCCGGACTTGTAAACGACCTTGACGTCAAACTCTTGAAGTCTCAAGCTCCAACGCGCTAGGCGGCCTGACGGGTCTTTCAGGTTTGCAAGCCAGCAGAGTGCATGATGGTCTGTTACCACCTTGAAGGGCCGTCCGTACAGGCAAGGGCGGAATTTGGCGGTTGCCCAGACTATGGCGAGGCACTCCTTTTCAGTTGTCGAATAATTCGCCTCCGCTTTCGAGAGCGATCGACTGGCATAGGCGATGACCTTTTCGAAGGAGTCACTTCTTTGGACGAGCACCGCGCCGAGTCCAATGCTGCTTGCATCTGTATGAATCTCTGTCTCGGCGTTTTCGTCGAAGTGCGCGAGTACTGGCGGCGACTGAAGGCGGCGTTGAAGCTCTGCGAATGCTTCGGCTTGTGCAGTTTCCCACGTAAATTCGACGTCTGATTTTGTTAGTCGCGTCAGTAGCTCAGCAATATTGGAGAAATTCGGCACAAAGCGCCTGTAATAGGCGCATAATCCCAAGAACCGGCGGACAGCTTTTTTTGTCCTTAGGCCGCGGAAAGCCGGCGATGGCTGAAGTTTTTTGTGGATCCGGGCTTACGCCATTTTTGCTGACTACATGGCCGAGGAACAGCAACTCTTGGTAGGCAAACCGACACTTGTCCGGTCTGAGGGTGAGCCCGGAAGATTCGATTGCCTCGAGCACAATCCTCAGCCTGCTCAGGTGTTCCTCGAAGTTTGCCGCAAAGACAACGACGTCGTCAAGGTAGACGAGGCACGTTTGCCACTTCAGACCAACCAGGACCGTGTCCATAACCCTCTGGAAGGTAGCTGGTGCAGTGCAAAGTCCGAATGGCATGACTTTGAACTCATACAGGCCATCCGGCGTGGCGAAAGCGGTCTTTTCCCTGTCCCGTTCGTCGATTTCAATTTGCCAATAACCGCTCTTTAAGTCCATTGAGGAGAAGTATTTGGCGTTACTTAGACGGTCTAAGGTGTCGTCGACACGTGGTAGCGGGTAAACGTCCTTCTTTGTGACGCGGTTCAATCGACGATAATCCACGCAGAATCGCAGTGTCCCGTCCTTCTTTCTGACGAGCACAACGGGCGATGCCCAGGGGCTCTGCGATGGCTGAATGATGTCATCACGTAGCATGTCGTCAACTTGCTTCTTGATGGCCTCGCGTTCTCGCGTCGTGACTCGATAAGGGCTTTGGCGAACAGGCTGCGTGAATTCGTCAGTGAAAATGCGGTGCTTGGCGATTGTTGTCTGTCTGATTTTCGACGACGACGAAAAGCAGTTTTTGTGTTGCCGCAGAAGATTAATCAGCTTTTGTTGTCTGTGTGCTGGCAGCTCGTGGTTGACGTTAAATGTGAGCTCCGGTTCTGGTGCTTCGGTCACGTGGTCTGACGACGAGTCCGTCAGGCTGAATGCTTCGCTGATTTCGGAAAAAGTTTCGATAAAAGCAACAGTCGTGCCTTTGTTGAGGTGCCTCTTTTCCGCAGTGATGTTTGTGACCAGTACTTGTGCGCACCCGTTTTTGAAGTGGGTGATACCTCTTGCCACACAGATTCCACGGTCAAGCAGTAACTCCGGGTTTCCTTCAACAATACCATCCATTTCCTCTAACCTGTCGTTGCCGACGGTGACGAGCGAGCTTATATAGGGCGGGAGGCTAACGTGTTCTTCGCGCACGCTCAAGGGTGCGGTGCACTCAGCACTGTGGTCCCGGTTTACCGCTTGGTCTGTTGAAAGCGTAATTGACTGCGACTTCAGATCGATGACGGCGCCGTGTTCGTTTAGGAAGTCAATGCCGAGTATTACGTCTCGAGAGCACTCTTGAAGTATTACAAAGGTGACAGGATAGGTGTCGTCATGAATTGTGACTCTCGCCGTGCACCTTCCGTTCGGCGTGATAAGGTGACCACCAGCTGTGCGCATCTGTGCGCCATCCCACTCAGTCCTCACTTTCCTTAGCTCAGTGGCTAAGTACCCGCTTATGACGGAATAGTCCGCGCCCGTGTCGACGAGTGCACTAACGTTGCGGCCATCAATAAGTACGTCGAGGTCTGCCGTTCTTGATCTTGCGTTACAGTTGCGACGTGGGGTTTGGTCACGGCTGCGTCGTGCTGTCCTGCTGTTTATGCGTCGCGTCGCCATGTATTCGTCGAGCATAGTTTCCCTCGGGTTCGTAACTTAGGCTCGGAGAAGCGTCGCTTTGTCGTCGCACGTGTATTTCCATCCTCATCGTCTGCGGCGGAGGTTGTTCGGAAATTTGGCCTACAGCAACCACACCTCCAGTGGCTGCAGTCTTTAGTTTCCCGGGCTTGGGGACCGGCCACGTGCAGCCGCAAACTGTGACCGACGTTCTGGTGAATGCTGGCAGGCAGGCGACGGTGAGCGGGAGGAATACCGGGGGCTCCATTCAGTGGCACTCAGGTACTCGGCAATATCTCGTGGTCTTTCACCGCGTTATGGGCACGGCGCGGTGGCGGAAAACTCGCGCAGACCCATTTGTCTGTAGTGACAACGGCGGTAGATGTGTCCCAGGGGCGTAGCCAAGGGGGGGGTTGGGGGGGTTCAAACCCCCCCCCCCCCGAAATTTTTCAACTTTGCTTGCGCATATAACACGCACACAAACAAACGCACGCACGAACATACATAAAGTATGGTTGAACCCCCCCCCCCCCCCGAAAAAAATTTCTGGCTACGCCCCTGATGTGTCCCGCTTCTCCGCAGTGGTAACACAGTGGTTGCTGATCCGGTGCGCGCCATACATCGGTCTTCCTCGGGGAGCTCCGCGGAACAAGGGGCGGGCGGCTGGTCATGTCTGTTGGTGGAAGACGACGTTGCGGCATAGGGTTGTTCTGGCGCGGGATGAAGGGGCGTGCTGAATGGCGAGCGGCGGCAGCATAAGTCATCAGTTGTGGTTCGTCTTTTGCTTCGCACTTGTTTGTTTGTTTGTTTGCCCTGAGGAGACACGGTTCGTGGTTCCCGAGCGCGTGCTGAACTTCTCTTATTACGCTGCTGAGAGACGACAGCTGAGGTTGCGAAAAGGGAAACAGCATGCGTAGTTCTTCTCGGATTACGGCTCTAATAACATCCCTGAGACTTTCATCGCGCGGGATGGTAGTTCTGGCGCTACTGTCCATCGTGGCTGTCGATAGCCTGTCATATAATGCCTTGCACGCATTTGCAGCGATTTTTCTATGTGGCTGGCTTCCCTTATGAAGTCTTCACCGGTAGTGGGGGTGTTCCGTAAAGGCCCAGCAAAAAGGTTTTCTTTTACGCCTCGCATCAAGAAGCGCACTTTCTTGTCTTCAGACGTACGCCCAAGAATGGCTAGACAAGTTCGAAAGGGTAGCTATCAACAAGCGGGACGACGACAAGCTTCGGCACGTCTTTTTTGCGTTGGAGGACTCAGCCAGGGTGTGGTTTGAAAACCGTGAAGCATCGCTATCTTCCTGGCATCTTTTGAAACAGAGCCTTTTGGAATCGTTTCCTAGCGAAAACGGCAAGGACGTCTTCCCATGGTGAGCCGTTGGAGGCTCTCTTGGCTGCTGGAGGACTATCGGTGTCGTAGCTGAGTCGGTGATGCTAGCTTCTGCCTTGTTCGTTGTCATCTTGATTGAAAGAGGGCCGAATTCCGGAGGTAAATTCTGCAATCGGCGGCTTGCTCGTTGGCTAGTAGCAACGTCGATTGGAAGCGCACGAAGGGGGCTGGTGCTCCGGCTTCGACGGCGCGACTTGGGCATAGGACGTCCGCACCTCCACCAGATGTCACGTAGTCTTGTGACTATTGCGGTAGGAACCCGAAAACAGTCTGGGAGGCAACCACTTTATTGATCGAACATGTGCCCGAATTCCTCGGCGGTAACGTCGACAGGCGCGGCTGTTGGTAGGCGTAAAGAATACTGCACCTCGGTGCTGCGCGCTCTTTTAAAACAAGGCGTAGACCATGTGTGACGTATCTTATCAGTACGTCAAGTGATACACAAAAAGAAAGCAGTAATATCGCTGAACTTGGACACATTGCGCGCATAGTTCTACGCGTGCAACGAAAGGAACGGATGCAACAAATGACACAGATAGCGCGCCTGCGGTGACCAACTGCACAGCTCACGTGGCAATACGATCACGTGCTGAGCCGATACTTTGTCTTCACTCATGTTGCCCAATAATCTCTCCAAATGTTTACATCTTCCATAACTTCAAACTTTCCGCGCAACTTGCCTCTCGCCAACGTTGCCTCTCACGGATCGGCCTGGTCGACTTTCAACCTAAAGAAAAATTAAAATTTGAGTAAGTCTAGCCCTGTAAACCACTCGAAATACGACAAGACTATTGCACATTGCTAGTTTAGTGGTTATAAGTACTAACACGCACAGGCTACATAGCATGGCGCAGCTACTTGTAGGTCTTTTAGGAGTTTTGTGTTCACGGAGGTACGGCAGATTATGGCATCTGGCCACATTAATGGCGACGCACATGATAGTGGTTGGAGTCATTGCGTTAACCGACTGCCGTGCGCCGAATGTCTGACTGGTTAATGTCAAAGCCACTATGTTCAAGAAAATGGCGAAATATTTTGACATAAGTACTTAGACTACTTTTGAAGGGGCACGCGTCTGAGATTAAGCAAAATACAAATGATTTGGAGAAAGCGATGGCAACGACCTTGACTGGACTTCGGCATCTAGCGCTTCCAAGGCTTCGAAAAATTGCACCTGCTTTTTGCCTGACTATTCCCAAGCAGCAGTCACGCTCACGGAGCGACCTCTTTGGAGCGCCGAGACTAGGGCCTCCGGAGGTAATGTCTTTGTAACATACTGCTGCCCAGTGTCCGCATCAAATAACCTTCTTTTCATTAATTAACGGGGAGATCTTTCCCCCCGTACTGTTGTGGTTACAGTCAAAAGACAGAACCTGTGCCAGGAACGCGCTCCGCCAAGTAGAGTAGTTGTGGTTTTTCATGTTGTGGTTGTGGTATGCTTCGCACGCTGAAGTTTTGTAATGGTCACAGAAATTGAAAGGGACTCACCAGGAACTGCTTATTCCTGCAGGTATCAAAGATCCTCCGATGCAATGAAACGTCAAGGGAAGTACAAGCGCGGTCTCTGCGGTCCTTCGATACAAATCAGCTTGCCTCCAACAGCCCCATGGAGGATCGCCTTGTTATTGCTCGCTGCCTGCTCACTACGGGACATTTATTCGGCGTGTTTGATGGACACGGCGGACCGGGTTTTGCACAACTTGTGAGCCAACGCCTGTTTGACTACATAGCACTGTCTATTCTTCCCCACTCTCTACTTAAGGAATATATAGAACAAAATAACAGGACACATCTTGTTCAAGTTATGCACTGTATAGACTCTCTAACAGATGAGCAAAATCAAGCGCACTTTGACAGCCTACATGCCTTTGCACATAAACTGCTTTCAAGTGTGGGAAGGCCATTTTCAATGCAAGATGCCCTGCATCAAGCTTTCTTGCAACTGGATGCTGACATTTCACGTGAAGTAACTGAGAAAAAGTGGCAAGACTCTTTGCGGTATGCTCTAATGGGAGCCTGCGCCTGTGTTGTGCATGTAGATGGACTGCATTTGCATGTGGCCTCAGCAGGTGACTGCAGGGCAGTACTGGGAAGCCTCACTGAAGACTCCAGCTGGCGTGCCAAGCCCCTCAGTATGGAGCATAACGCGGACAACATAGCAGAGCTTCGTCGTGTGCTGAGTGAGCATCCAGATCAAGAACGCAACACAGTGGTGCGGCAGGACCGCTTGCTGGGCCAGCTGGCACCGTTAAGGGCTCTGGGAGACTACAACTACAAGTGGCCCGTCAGCAAGGTGACCGAGCTTCTGGTGCCACTGGCTGGACCGCATGCCCTGCCACCGCACTACTATACACCTCCTTACCTAAGTGGTGCACCTGAAGTGACCCACCACCATCTGGGCCCCCATGACAAATTCTTGGTGCTGGCCTCTGATGGCCTTTGGGAGCAGCTGCAGCCACACCGTGTGGTAAAGCTTGTCGGCCAGCACATGAGTGGTCGGCAAACATTGGACCGACTACGCTTGCCCCAGCCCAACATGCGCCTCATACAGGTGGCGCGCATTCTTGCTGCCCGCCAGAAAGGCCTGGCTCAGAAGCCTACAGATGCTAATGCAGCAACTCACCTCATCCGCAATGCACTTGGACGCACTGAATATGGCATTGAGCACAGCAAGCTAGCAGCCATGCTGGCACTGCCACAGGAAGTGGTGCGCAGCTTCCGTGATGACATCTCTATTGTTGTAATTTACTTTGACTCTGACTTCCTGCGGCTCTCACCCGCCGGCTAGCAACTCTGGACATCACGTATTTATTGTTCTGTCTTCATCTGCTTCGCCCTCTCATTGTGATATTTTATCTAAAAGTATTTATTGTGCAGAAAAAAAAAGCAAGAAAAACTGCCACTGCCATGTTGCTGAGGCATATAGCAGCTAGGAGGAGGTTTGTCTAGTCTACAGAATGTTCCACACAGCAAAACATCATAATGTGAGAGTTATGGCAACTGGATGCGTAGTTCCAGTTGAGGCATAGGAACAACTTGAAAAGGGTAAATAATAGATTGGTATACAAGGACTACTCTGGATGCCGCTATATGTAGTAAATTACTTTAGTGTTCTTAATAAATTATGTTGACAGTCCTATGGCAGAGCAGCATCCTTTCTTCACCAACTCCAGCACCACTCCTCAAGAAATTGCAGTTAAGCAATAGCAGTGCACACTACTGGCAATACATTATATTGAAATGTTGCTGAAAAGAAGCAGGAAAGCACTGTCAGTGCATTCCTCCTACTTTGTGGCTATTCAACATAGTATGTCAAATATCGCTAATGAGATGGCTACAGATGCACAGGTGTGGCTTTATATGCACCAATATAATAATCACCAAGGCTTATTACTATTTCACATTACCTTTTAACAAAATCCTAACAAGGCAGACACAGCTTTGTGCTTCAAAAGGTATGTATGATATGGCAAAATCTGACATTGACATTGAATTCTGTTGCATGATATGATGTTACATTTGTTTAAACACTGCCAACTACTAGGCATGTTCATTGAAGGTTTGAAAATGTTTTAACTGTACCTTGATATTTTACAGCAAAGCTGTATATCGCTAGGTTCTGGCGAATTGTTGTCCATGGACAAAATGAAGCGTAGAACAATAATTTTCAGCAGCAGATATATCGTTTTATGTATAAAGTGCCTTAGCACAGGTGCCTCTCGCCATCGCTGATGCCTCTTTCACGAGTGTCGCAATACTCTGTGGTGGCACATCCCATCAATCGTTGTGCCCCTTTGTCTCATAAAATCGAGATCGTGCTAGCTCTGTTATGAGCAGTCGCCCTTTGGATTCGCTATGGGAGAGACGCGTGTTGTTCACTCAGAGGAACAAGAGTGGCAATTGAAAGAGAGCCTATGTGCATGGAAGCACGTTGGCGTTTTGAGTGTATGTCTCTTTATGCACTTCAATATAGTCGATAATCATAATATATACATTCACTATACCAGTATTTACTATAGCAGACCCACCATGGTCACAGCTTCACTAGCTTCAATCTTCACTGTAGTGGTTCTGCAATTTTGTAATTTGTATCTTGTGCAGTACACTGGGATCAACATTTCAAATACATCTTTTTGCAACACACATTATTTAAAGTAAAGCCAACAAAGTGGGAAGTTGGGTAACTTCATATGGATTTATGGTGGAAGAATAGCACAAGTTATGCACAAAGCTGGAGAGTATAAAACACAACACATATGCTCACTGAAAATACGTCGAGGACCCTGTACACAAGGTTTTACATGAGCGAAAAGTGAAATGCCAAACAATATCTGAAGAAAATGTTGCAAATCAAAGGGTGTTGGCATAAGTCTTCAGCCTAAGTATCGTATTCTGCATTGATAACTTGGTGCTACCACATGATGGTGAATGAGAGCCTACGCGTGGTTGCAGCAGTACTCAGAATAACATTTTATCTTACCATTATTAGTATAAACATATGCCACACACATTTAGCTTTAGTGGAATGGTTGCCTGGGCTAGTTGGTTCATAATTTTAAATACTGGATAGCGCGGATTCAACATGCACATTGGTCTTTGTTCTGTGAAGCTCACCAACCGAAAGATGCTTTTTTTGTTATAGAGTTCTGCTAAGGCACAAAGTGTGTACTCTTTTGCATTTGTTATCGGCCTTCTGCATAGCTGACACTAACTGGCATGCACTATTAGGTAGTAATTTATAGTATTTGCTAGAAAGGACAAGGATGCCTGCATCGCTACAGCCTTGCCTTTCGGTTCGAATGTCCTATGGCCATGAAGAGGTGGGGAAGGAAAGTTACAAAACATAGAACAGCAGTATGGTTTTCATAGTATGGGCTTTTGATTAAACCCAATTTCACAAATATGCTCCATCTCAATGGTTTCCCTCAGTGTAGGGGCAGGTGGCTTCAAAAAATAAAAATACCTCCTGATGTGCATTTATCATTCTTATCTGGCTTGTTGCCTGCACAACGTTCTCTTGCAGCATTCAAAATTGCATTTACACATAAGCGACAATTACAGTATTCTAGGCATTACAGAGTCATATTTTAAACTAATTCAGTCAAGCCTGCTTACAATGTACGACTTTAGAACAAACCATGTTCTCTATAGCTTTATCAAGTTTCAACTGCCCCAAAAGCATCCTCTCCAGAAGTGAACAAGGTGTCAAATTAATGCTTGAAACATAAAAATAACACAAAACACTACCTTTTTTTTTTCACCAGAAAATTTTTTTGAGGTCTGCTCAGCTGGTGTACACCAAATAACTGCACTCTCACAATTCCACAAGCTAGCCAGATACTTGCAGCTTGGAGCTGCAAGTATCTGGCTCAAAAGCATCAGGCATGATGCTTTTGTTTGTTTCTTTTCCGTGGAGGGTGGATGGGTGGTTGCTTTATCACAGAATTTTCCTCCCTTTTGTACTTGTTTTAAGTCAGTGATGTCTTTAACAACCAAACACAACTGGCTGCACATCTTTGTGTGTGTACCTTGTTCTGTCATCTGGCAAACAAGGTAAGCTGAAATGGCCTACTTTGTTCAGCACCATCCTGTGCGCTGAGCAGCTGCTGTTACAAATTTTTGAACTAGGAGAGGCTTCCATTGTGAATCATGGTTTACATGTTGACTAGTTACGACACTACTGTTCGACAGTTTATTTTGCTAGACTTCTGTTCATTGTAACTGGGTTGGAACAACTCTTGAGTCACAACTAGGCAATGCCTCAGAGGCTTCCTAGAACAAAACCTTCTGTATAATGCAAAGGTGTTCATACGAAGCGCGAGTTTGCTTAAATTGTAGTGATAACGAGTTAGGTTGACACTGAACTGAGTACTGAGTCAGGCTAGCTGGTACATAGTTTTACAAAGGATGTGGCACAAGGTTAAAATCGCAGAAATAAGAATGGACAGAATGCCCATTCTTTCTATTCATTCTCATTTTTATAGCACAAGCCCCAAGTCTTGAAGAAGTAAACTAAGTAATCACAGAATAATCTTGCTATTGTACTGGATTGCCTCGCAAGCCTTCAAGTATAAGTAGAGTTAGTTGCAGGTAGTTATTGCACACTCCAAGTGGCTTTCTCTCATTTTGTACCCATGAGCACACTAGATGCTATATAGGGGGGATGCCAAAAGGTTAGCGAATCCTCGCCCGTAAGCTATGTTACCACATCTCATTGCCTCAAGCATTTTCTCTTGCGTTTTCCTTTTCCTAAGTGTTAGTTGCTACTTGCAGTTCAGGTGTACATGGCGCTCTCTGGAAATGCTTCACTAGCTCAGGCTGATGCACGTCAGCACAAGCTTGAAGGTACATCATCCACAAATCTCAATCACGGTACATAATTGCCAGCTGGTGAGAGGGCTCGTTGTAGTTCATTGCAGGACATGGTGGTACCCCGTTGCAGTCGCTGTACCCAAAGAATGCAACAGAAGTAGCAACATGCAATTGTCGTGTGTATAGTAGTGTGGGCTCATGTGCTGCAGTCAGGCCACACTACACGAGTTACTTGGTGTAAACTAGTTATGTGCAACACCAGCTTGGCCACAGTATAGTAGCCAAATCTAGATTATGCATCTGAAGCACTTTTGGTTAGTTCAATACAAGGCTATTTGTGCCAAGGTATCTAGCTTGTGAGGTGCATAGACAAGAGCTAAAGTGCACTGGCAAGCATATGTTTGGTTCGAAAGATCACAATATGCATTAGCAATTAGTGTCGTAGTGGGCTCAGTATGAGACACGTGACCAACCAAGGCACACCTATAATCTGAAAAAAAGCATGCATTTACTCTGGCATGTGACATACCACTTGACTATAGGAGAAAACGGAACATTATAGGGGCCCTGTGACACAAATTAAGCATGTTGTATTCAACACTTCTGGTACTGTCAAATACACCAGTTTTGTGACGCAGGCAGCAAAGCCCAAAGCAAAGTAGTACAATTTTATTTGAATGGAGAAACCACATTCTTCTCAGACTATAACGATGCACAACAGCGATTTTTGGCATTGGAAGTGGCGTTTGGTCACGTGAAATGCACACCAGTGGCTGTGCATTCTCAGTGGCTTGACACAGCCAAGTCGCAAGTGACGTTCACACAGTCCCAGCTAGGCGACACTATTGAGCACCAAAAAATAGAAAAAAATTCTTTGCACTTCCTGAGTTACAAAATTTATTTTTAAATATATTTTGAAAACAATTGCAACATGACAATAGGCACACTGTCCAACAGCCATCATGAGGCAAGACTTCCAGTATATCTCTGTAAGAGGCCCACTGTGATTGAAAGCAACCAGTAATGTCTCTGGGAGAGTGAAATGTCAAAGGTAACATTTTCTCTCGTCATCTACTCAGGTCGTGAACTTTGAAGACTAATTAAACTTCAGTTTCCATGCTTCAACTTTTATAATTCCTTTTGTGTTGATCTCAGTATTCAATACAAAACACACTCCAATGCTACAGAAGGCGGTCGAAAAAACATTGCGGGGCCCCTTTAAGTAGATAACCATCAATCAAGAGTGGAAGAGCAAACAAGAAATACAGCGCAATCTCGTTGACATGGTTCTGTAGACAATATATTTTTAATTTTCCCGGCTGTCATCCAATAGCAGCAATGCATTTTTATACAATTAATGTGGTTGCGTTTTTACCTGAAATCGGATATACAACTGCAGAAGTAGGCTTTTACTGGCACTTATAAAGCTCTTACTTTTATATTCCTGTATATATCGGTTTAAATAACATTCCAATGACCCACAAACACGTGTTGCAGAATATGCATGCCGACAGCCATGCATATTCTGCAACAGCAGTGCGGAGAAATAGCCACAGGGAAAGAGTGAAAAGAGCTACTGACAAACTACCATGATGCTACTGCTCCACACAATGTGTCATGCGGAGCAGTCTTATTCGATGCTAGATGAACCTTTTTTATCAAGCTTGTCAAGGAGTCCAACTATTTTTTAACGTTTTGAAGCTTGCTTTGAATAATACAATTTTAGATTGATACACCTTATTATCTGGTTCCCAAGAAGATTGTATTAGCGCAATTCTACTGTACTAGAGTGTACTAGAACAGGGGAGTTTCGGAACGAGCTTTGAAAAGTGAAGCCCAAACAGGGTCAATCCACTTGTGGCGCTGCTATCGGTAATCTGCAATGTGTCGTCGTTTAAGAGTCGCGCGCGGCTTCGCCGAAGTGATGCAGGGGTAGAATGGCCATTTCCCACTCAAAAGGCCCGGGTTCGAATCGCAGCTGTAAATGCTGGGTTTTTATTCTTAGTGTCACCTTTTATAGCTGTATTGGTTTAACTTTGTTTCTTAAAACTAGCCTCAGTTGCTACGTGTTGCTTCAAAAAGTAACGCAAAATGTGAAGTAAAATAGAAGAAATTTGACAGTGAGCGAAGTTACTTGCAGCGCCACTGCCCGGGATTAAACAAAAACGTAAAGTATGGCCTCCAAGATTTTTGCGAATAAGAGACTCGAAATGATATTTCATATCTTAGGTTACTTTTTTGTAGCAATATGTAGCTACAAAAGCTAGTTTTAAGAAACAAAGGAAAATCAATACAGCTATAAAAGGCGACACTATGAATAAACCCACTAAGACGCATTTTCTGCTGGCTGCAGCAGAAAATGCGTTATTTAGCTGGCCAGGCACGGTAGCCCATGGGTGTGCATGCCATATCTTTAGAGGGGATCAGCAGATGGCTCAATCCTTTGTACGTGTTGTGCTCTCATTGCGAGTTTGCATTGACGCATTAGACAGCATAAAGGACACTTCACTCGCTGCAGTGGCCGTGCTTCCTTACGCCTGCATTTTGTGTGAGTTATGCCACGTCACCTGCTAAAGGAATGAGCTGCTAGCCTTACTTCATATAACATTCCAATTTGTTGCTATTGCATTCGTTGTTTGACACTTGCAGCAAAACTGTGACTTTTTTTACACAAATCTGTAAATTGACAACTGCATGCAGTGCAATATTTAGCTCACGTGTTCATGGGTGGCTTGTCTAAAGATGAGCAATTTTTTCTTAATATGCAAAAACACATTTGAGCGTTCCTCTAAAAATATGAGGCATCTTATCAGCCAATGTTTTTAAAAGAGGTGAGGAGAAACCTTGCTCTGGCATTTGTTGTTAGTGTGCAATGTTGCAACATGGTGAATAATCATGACTTGTGTAAACCAATGGATGCAACGATGCTTTATAATGGTGCTCACTCTGTGGCAATGATCTCTATAGTCAAGTACAACTTTATAAGGTAACAGCATTTCTATCTCAAAGGCAGATGCACACAAGCCAGGCCTGCACTAATGAGCACACACTTTGACTGACTACATAAGCTTCACAGTCGGTCACCATGCTGACGGAGGACATTGCTGAGTACAAGAGCAGGACTATTTCTTCAGTGCTCAACCCTTTGTTTCTCACATACAGTCTGTGCAGTGCCCACAACCGAAAATGATATTTTCAGACAGTTTCCGTTCAAAATAATACCTGGAAAAAAACTTACAAGAATACATATACATTTTATAAGAATTTCATTACTGCCACGTTTGTTGCAGTCAGGAATGAGGAGTTGAAAATAGGGGACCATGCATTGAACTCTCAGGGGCTTTCAAGAGGCATGAAAATTTTTAAAGCAGTTGATTTTTTCTGTATCAACGCATAGGTAAGATGTGTTCTTCTCCACTATCGATCTTGAGATCCTTCTTCACCCAGTGCCATACTTTTTTTTGTTTATCTGAGTCGATCTTAGTCAACTTCTTCATCCTCACTGTCTGTGGAGCTTTCGCCATCCGTGCATGGCAGTCTCTCCGGCGAAACATACTATCCCTTGCAATCTGAGCCTTTTAAGTCTTCATCTTCGCTTCCGCTTGGATACTGAAAGAGAATTTCTTGTATATGCTCGTCTGTCAACTGTTGCCTCCATAAAGAAAAACCTTTTTTTTAAGGCTTTGAGGTGCTCTAAAACTTCTTTTGCAGTAAATTAATGAAAAAGAAACAGAACGACACACTGCAAACTTCTGTACAATTTTTGGCCTATCTGGAAGCTGGACCTCGTAGTCCTGAGTGCCACAAATGTGTATGCAAGCCTAAACTGCACATACAGTTGACAATAACCAATGATACAAAAATACTACAAACTAGGCTCGTTCCGTAGGCTTCACGGAAATAAATATAGGCATTTATAACTAGATATTACAAGTAATAAGCAAAGACGAGCATGAACAAGCCAAGAGGTCGCTGTCTTTGCCGGCCGCACGTGGTGTCCATGTTTGCAATGGAAGAAGCACTCACGTGCGGTACCTGTAACGCCATCTATCAAGCCGAAGTGAAAGCTTGGACTTCAACGTTTGTGGCAGCAAGCAATCGGGGGTCTCATAGTAAAATTTCGAGGCAAAAAAAAAAGAAAATAAAACAAAACTGCCACAGATGTGGCACCTGGAATATAAAGGGTTAAGATTGTCTAAAGTGTCATCATTATCAATAGCAGCGCTCTAGTAATACAGAAATTAAGTAAATGTAGGACAGTATAAGCGCCACCAGTGGGACATTTTGGAATGAGCCCGATGATGTCAAGAGTCCCAAGTACAAATTATCTCTAGTAGTGAAGCTACTTATGATAAAAAAGGAACATTCTGAGCATTGCAAGACTTAATAAAATGCTGCTTATGTGTTTGTTTGATTCATGGAAAAAAGAACTTGATGTTACAGTGGAGAATGGCGCGGGTTGTGCAAAAGTTCCATTTTCGCAGGGCTGTGCTTCGCTTGCGCGGTCGCGTCTCATTGGCAGTTCGTTATCACATACTGCTGCGTGTGCCTTGCACGCTCGTGAAAGTTGCTCTAACGGAAACTTCGACAAAATACCACGTCTATGCGATGATGTGTAATGTGCCCTTCAGAGCAGAAATCATAGCGCCTGCTGCCAAAAGTAAATGCAGGCAATGTTGGGCAAGGCAAATGCTATGTCGGGAGGCCTTTTCAGGTGTGCAATTTAGCTAACGCTGTGCGGACCACTAAAACACAATTTTCATTCAAAATAAGCATTTCCTTGGCACGGAACAAGCGCTACAAGGTTTCTGGAACGCTATTTCAACAATAAACGTCTACTTAACATTTGCCTTTAGTGTCCCTTTAAGTTGTATTGGACTGCAGTATACGAGAGTGAAATTAGGGGCTGCAATGCGATTCTAGAAAGTATAATGAAACATGTTTCAGATGGTTTTCACTGTAATTGAAAATTTACTATAATGCTTATTTGAATATTATCCAGTTTCAAGATCATGTGTTACACTTACCGTTTGGTGAACTACAAGATACTTAAAACGTGTTGATGACCTAAAAATGTTTGGCTGCACAAGTTCAGAACCCTAAAATGAACAGCTTGCTACAGGTTGTACACGAATCTGGCATGCACAGAATAAAATGAATTAGTGCATTATGACTTCAGGTAAACTTTCAGTGGAGCATATGAGACAGTGATTAAATTTGTGACACCACGACCTTTTTATAAGCTCCAGCTGACAAGTTTGCTCATGCCGGTCTTCAATACAAGCAGCCTTATGTAATCAGGTGCAACACTGCACCATGAAAGACAGTCTCAGCACCATGCACTGAAAGCCTGTTTAGTGAATGACACTGCCATCTGCAGCAACGTGCTCTGCCAAAGAAGACAAGGAAGACCATGAAATGCGCTCATGCTCCTTTCGTTACCATGGTTTCAAGGCCGGGCTAACGCATCTGATCGTCATTTTGTCTCATAGGGACCTTTCAAATAAGTTTGGCAACAGTCGCCTCACTACCTGACAGCACAATTTGGTCTGCAAGCAATTCAGTGAGTTCACAGCCTGTAAGTTGTCTCAGATAACCAGCATGGCTTTTTCACCATGGGCCGTATTCTGAGACTATCGCATTCGGCAACAGTGTCACTTTCCGTGACACAGAATCTTGAGTCTCCAGTGACTCAAGCACCCACTTGCCAGCCTTTCCTCAACCAGCCAATCAGTGCGCACTAAAAAGTGATACTATGCATACCTGACAAGTTTGGAGAAACGGAATGCGGGAGATTTACTCACCGGGGGGGGGGGGGGGGGGGGGGGGGGTTACTGCCTACTAGGCAGTTTTAGAATACCGTACGCAAAGCTTTGCGAAAACAGAGCGCACCTTTTTTTATGTACTAATATGTACGCATCACGGGCAAGACGCGGCTGCAGCGCTATGACACGTTTGCGTTGGCAGCCCTGCGGCACAAAGTGCACAGCTACTTCATGCGCAATGCAACTGAGTTGAACCTTTCTACCATCGTTAAAAGAAAAGAAGAAGAAGAATCCTTTCGTCCTTTCTACTACGTGGCCAGACAACTTTGCTCATGTGGCCAGACAAAGCACTGGACGCGCGGGGCAAAACTGGATTTCCGGGAGATTTTCCTATGACCCGCACAACCGGGAGAAACGTTCAAAATCCGGGAGTCTCCCGGGTAATCCGGGAGACTTGGCAGGCATGGATATGGTGATATGAGCAAAAGTTGTCTTCTCAGAACACAGCCCCACGACACATTGCGCCAGCTTCCAATCCCATCTCTTGAATCACATCCTCTATCAGCCTCCTATCAGCTAGTTTACTCAGTACGAGTCTATCCTAAAAATAAATGGCGTCACTTTCCAAGTATGGAGCCTGCAAGTGAAGCAGATTTCCATTGAGCTTTTCAATAAGCCCTTATCAACATCCTCGGTTTCTTTGTCTCGACATGCTGCTATAGACAGCAGCACCACTACACACCAACCCAAAAGAACAGAAACCTCAAAAACCTTTGATAAGCCATGACAATGCCTGCTAGCAAACGTACAAATCCAAAGTGAAAGCATGTCACTGTACCACTGTGCTGTGCTACAGACCATAGTGGAGACACAGAGCTGCATATAGTGAACTATTTACAAATTTTACTTTCAAGTGGTGCACTTTTATTCTGAAAACATTTCCGGTGAGAATCAATGAATATTAACATGCTCACAGAGGAGTGTCACCTGCCATAGAGCCATCCTACTTTAATGTGAGATGCAACTTGAACAAAACATCCTCCAGAAATGCTGCACTATGCTAAAACATCTGGAGAAACCCGATTCCTCGCTGTTCTTTACACTGTAAAAAATGCTGCTTGCATGGTATGTCATGAATTCTTGCGATGGTGCAAAGTGATGCAAAGAGCATACTATACATATTAACAAATGTGAAAACTACAAAAACATGCAACCAGATTCAAGTATCAAAGGTTCACTGCATGTAAGGCTCTCAAGAGGTAAAAAAAATGTTACTGCACACATGAAGCTTTCCGACTAGCACTATGACATCAATAGATAAATACCAATCAGGCTACACATAAAACTGCAGGGATGCTCTGGCAAAAGTAATACATACCTTTTATACCAGGATTTCAGGACATTTCCATACTAATAAACCGCACTTTATTGGTATTCATTACAACACAAATATCTGACTGTACAGACAAGTATAATACATGGTAGAAACGGGGGAAGAAACCACACCATCTCACCTCTCCAGAAAAACAAGCTTTGCAGCAAAAAATAGTATACTCTCATAATGAAATGATTTATAGTACTAACTGTGCATGCATTTGTATGCTTACTTTGAAACACATAATAAAAAAAATCTTGCGATTCACACACTTAAAGTGAGGACAAATTTTCTGCGAGCTAAACTCTGGCTAAGGGAAAATGAAAAAGACACAGAACATGCCCCTGAGGTAGGGTACTCAGCAACTCAGCACCACCTCTTGAAGATTGCTGCGATGATACATCAGAGGAAATGTGCTGCAAAAGACAAAAGACTAATTAAATATTTGCTGCTGTTTATATATTTCAGCATACCAAGAAGAAATGAAAAAAAAAAAAGGAAATCAACGGTTAACAATAAACTGTTACCAGCAACAGCAGCCTGTCCTATGTACACAGCAGGACGAAGGCCACTCCCAATGATCTCCAATTTACCCTGTCTTGCTCGAGTTGATTCCATTTTATTCCTACATCTTAATTTCATCACCCCACCTAACTCTCTGCTGGCCTTAACTATTTCCCATCCTTTGGTATTCATTCTGTCGTTTTCATTGACCGTCGGTTACCTAACCTACGCATTAAGTCACCCAGCCATGTCCACTTTTTTTCTCTTAACACAATGCCCACCTTTACAGAGCACAACAACAATAGCTGGCAGAGGCATGGGAAATATAATTCTGTTGCATGCTATTGTGTAAGACATGTCACTGCAATGTTTAGCATAAACTAGCCTACACTGTTCAAGAGCAACAGCAGCACGACATACTATTCACAATAAACATCGAAATTTCAACTGATCACGTTCTTCACTACAGACAAGAAAATTGAATATGTATAATTCATGTAGTATGATAGAACAAAACAAGTGGAATGGATCAAGGGCTTGTTTATTTGTTAGACACAAACTAATGAAACCAACAATGAGGCCAAGGAAGGCATAGGGGACATTATTTTGTAGACCTTAACTGTAGTGTAGTAATTATGACATAAATGGAAAGGACGAAAAAACAAACTGCCACCGTTTTCTTCATATATGCATAATTCGTAAGGCGCATGCTTCAGAGGATAAAAACACTACCAAGGTGGCACAGCTGCTTTTTGATACACCATTAAAAAAAAAACAATGCAGTGGTTACATGGTGATGGCAGTTATGCCAACAGTTAATCCAAGCAGTGTGCACAGTGCTTTTAATCAAGTGCACAAAAACAACTAAGAGGATCCAGTGTGGAAACACATGCATCCATTGTTCACATTGTGAACATCTCAATGTCCCGACCTATGCTGCATCCTCAAGACCAATGCAACCACCTTCCCTGTCAAGCACACACACAACGTGCGTGTGCTGGCAGGGAAACATTGCAAATAGAAAAAGTACAGATACGCTCATAAATGATAGCCTTTAATTCTATGTATATGCACATATGCAAATCATTTTCATGTTTAAAAAAAAAGCAGCGAGAAAAAAAAAAGAGCTCTATTCTTACAGCGAAATCATTTTATCAGGTAGCATTAAGTGAACCCAGTACATAGCAGAGCATGAAGCTTTTAGAGGACCCATGACACCAAAATTGGAAACTCAAGGTGTTTATGTTGTTTGTCCTGCATATGTTGGTACTTATGATCGATTATTAGTGGCGAACGCAGCCTTGAAGATATTTAAGATATTTAAGTGTGCAGTGGAAGTCACAGGACACTGGTAAGCTATCCCAAGAGACAAAAAAACCTCATTAGGAAACGTCAAGCCACGAAAGCTTCAAATGCAACAGACAAAATAGAGCTGGTGGAGCTTTCAAAGTTAATCAATAGGCGTAAAGATGGAGAGAATTGAGCATGCTCTAAAGAACAGAAGAAGCCTAAGCAATGTACAGTTGCCCAAATCTTTAACTAGCGTGCACGAGCGGCGACTTTTCTGTGTGTCAGTGCCATACGACGGAGCCAAGTTGCAAACAGGGCGAGGGTAAGCGCATGCTCACAAAGCTTGCTCAGCTGCGCCCATCGTCTGCCGGGCTGTTCCTTCTTAAGGACATAACCCCATATCAGCACATTTCAGCTGAACCACATTCTTCTGCTTATCTCATGAGTGGGGGCATGTGACGTATCTTTAAATCTTATTTCCTCAATTTCTGGCTGCAACGTTCATCTTCAGAAAATAAGATACGAGCAAAACTATTCGCCTATTCACGCTGCCTGTTCTTCTGAAGTGCGCTAATATGGGGCGACGTCCTCAAGAAGGAAGAGCCTAGTAGACGACGGGCCCAGCTGATCGTGCTTTGTGGTCATGCGCTTACCCTCGCCCGGTTTGCAACTCACGCACGCTACCGTATATTGCCGATTATAAGTCGACCCCCCAACTTGCAACCCCTTCTAGGGGAAAAAAAAAGTTGACTCAGAACACAGCCTCATGCTGCTGCCATAGCTCACCAATAAGTTTTTCAGAAGAGGGAGTGATGCAAAGAAACATTTATTTGCCCGTGGAACATTGCTTACGACTCGTCGTCGCTTGAGAGAAGGACGCAATGACGGTCATTGCCATCGTGTGAGCCACTGCTGCTGCTCTCCGTCGGAACAGGTGCCGGTGGTCGTGAACCCAATCTCGTACCGCCTCCTCAACGGCAGGGTATCATCCAGACTTCGGTCCGCGAAAGAGATGGCGTGTAGCAGCACACGCGAAGATCTTCGCCCTTTGTTTTCTCCATTCCCTCATGCACTTTTCCAACACATCAAACTTGTGCCCTGCTTCAATGTTGCTTTCAGACTCTGCGTAGAGGATCGCTTGCCTCTTGAAAGCAGCGCTGTACTGTTGCCAGCGTAGCGGTGGCATCTTGGCGTCCGTTTGGCAGCGTCGCAAATAGCGCACACCCCTGCTTGCAAGCGAAGCGAAATGCAGAAATGGCGAACAGGCGTGAGTGCAAAAAGACGCGAAGATGCTTGTGGGTGCATGTGACTGGTCATGTGGTTTAGTTCCCCGCGAAGTGCTGCCAGCCCACACAGATGGCGATGGTTTGTCAACGAATCGTTTCTATTGTACGAAAACAAAATTGCAGGGCGCACCGCAACGTAAATTCCTCTTTATTCATAGAGCATCGTTCGCCCTCTATCAAAGGTTTGAAATGCTGCTTTCGAGACCGTGTTTCCCAAGCAGTCCGCATTAATGCCGCGCGGCGGTGATTTTTAAATGCGCTCCGTAGTTTCGCCTTGCGTGGTTTCGCTATAGTTTCGCGATCGTCGTGGCAGATCGCAAAAATGTCCGGCTCCGGAAACGGCACACGCGCAGTGGGAGATAGCTGTTGCCGCGACTCCGCTGCCTGCGCGGCTGATGTTATCGATGCGTCGAATAGCAGGAAATCGGAGGACGACGACCTTTCGTCGGACCCCACAGATAAGTCAACTTTACGATTCCGCGTATAGGTCGACTCCGATTATAGGTCGACCCCCGAACTTTGGAAGGTCATTTTATGAAAAAAAATGTCAACTTATAATCGGCAATATACGGTAGTTAAATATTTGGGTGGCTGTCACCAGAACAGGGAACAGTTGCCCAAGACTTTGCAACAATATGCAAGATGCACGTGTGACCAAGGTGAAGGCAGGGGGTTTGAAGGTTGTGCTACATATGTCTCACAACTTAAAAAGAGCATAGAAAAGTTTTCATCACAGGCAGCTCACCTGAAGATCAGTATTTGCCATTATTCCACTTATAGTGACAGGCCTGCATAGGATGGTCCTTCGGAATCTTGGGACTCCATACGAGTGCGTAGATGATCTAGGGTGTTCTGAAAGTGCTTCTTAATTTGGTCCGTCTCTTCATTTGCTTCAAGTTGTGGAAGCTCTTCTCTTATTCTACCGATAAGCTGACCAACAGTATCAGTCTTGATCTGAAAAATATTCAGATGAACATGTTAGCAAAAAGGGACAATCACTTCAAGGGACCGACAACTGATTTTTCTCGACCCAGTTTTTTACGGCGCGACAGGAAGCTTACCCTTCGTAGCGTTTGTAGCTGCAGTGGTTTATCCTAAAAGCACGTAGTTATTTTATAAGCAGTATTTTTCGATCTGAAAGGCTCGAAACACGCATGGAGGCTTGCTCCAGCAACGCTGAGAATTGATAGCGATGCCGCTAGCCCTTGTGAAATGTGTCGTTGTTCTGCTTTCGCAGGAGTTACTGTAACTATGCTTAACCATCATTATTTTGAGCTTTCCAGCCATTTTTGAAAACAGCAAGGTGTTACAATGAGATGATGTGGCTTTATTAGCCCCGAGAACGAACACTGGCGGCGCGGCAGTCGCGGCGATGTGACGTCACGGCAAGGACTCGCTTGCTCCGCGGCCGAGGCTCGCCTTTTTCTGCGCTCGCCGCGTGCCCGCTCTTTCGCGATCCGGTGGTGATTACTGCTTGTTCTTGAGGTGCAGATTTCCTACGGCAGAAGGTGGAAGTTTACATTAATAGCGAACGTTTAGTAAGCTGTAGAAAGTTTGGATAATATAGCTTATAATGGGTGAATTCCCGTCCGAACTGAAGATTCACCGTGAAAATGGTGATGCATGAGAGCAAGACATTCGTTATTTTGACCACGTGCTCCAAGACATTGGTGCTACATAATTTACGCTAATGGTTCTAACTTCATTACAACTTGGCGCAGACTCCACGGTTAGAACACGCGTCCCGAAGATTACAAGTTAAAGGGACACTGAAGCACTTTTAAAGAAAAATGACTTTGGAATGTGTAATCATAGTTTGATCCTTGCTGAATACGAAAACCAATGTAAGAGTTCACAGAAGTGAACGCAAATGGCATTTCTTGGCAAAAAAAGAGCGGCTGCAGCCGCAGGGCTTTTTGAACTGCTGAGCGAAGGCGGTGACGTCAACTTCGGTATGCCGCGTCATCGGCGCCATCAGCTCTGTAAAAGCATGGCCTTCGCGATCAGTTCCACCAACGCGCGCAGCCAGAAGTAGTCACGGAGGCCACGGCTCCGCCAAAACCACGGTGGTAGAATAAAACAGGTGGCCCATCGAGCGCCGCTAGCGCGTCGCCGTACTGCTCGAGTTGCTCGCGGCCGCCGCTAGGTTCGCGACGAGTTTTTGGGCCGAAAGACGCGCATTGCAAGCTCTCGCTGGGCTGTAAAAATCGGTTTTTCTAGCTAACTTTGTGGCTTTAAACGGTTGTTTGTGCTTTTACTAGCTTGTAGTGGCTGTCTGCCAGCTTCGACCACAAAAGTGAGAGCGCCAGGCTTTATGAAGCTTAAATTTTTTTAATCGGCGCGGGTAGTCCCGATATGACTGTCACAGGGTGCCGATTGCAAGAGACGCGCGCGTATTTTTTTTTTCGAAAGCGTGCAAAATTCTACCGGCGAGTGTATAGAGTAAAAAAAAAAGCATTTGGTTTTCACGCTATCGTATGTATGCCGGAGGACAGTAGCTGGCGGTCTTTCCGTGGAATTGCATTTCTCCACAACTGCAGTCGCTTTTCGTCTTTCGGCGCGGAGAGAAGACACAGCTTTTCTTTGCACGTTTTATAGCCAGATTTGCAATTTCGAGCAAAGCATTTTCGTCCCATGGTGGCCGCCGCATCAGCGGCACAGATCTAGCCACCGTAGTTTCAGCCGCGGTTCCAGCTTACAAAGTGAGCGGAAACACCAATGCGGTCGCGCGCGTTGGTTTGACAGAGCGCAACAAACGCGACGCATCAGAGCGGATCTCAAGCCGTGGGATCACCTAATCACGACCACAGTGATCTGGCTACAGTGTACTAGAAAGGGCAGTGAAGCGGGTGGAGGCACCGACACATAGGGGCAGCTGACGCCGCCACTGGCGAACGGAGCGGCGGCGCTGCAGTCGCTCAATCTTGAAGGCGGGTGCCTCGTGTGGCCGGTTCCTTGGCTGGAGCGCTAGTTTGGAAGTGATTCTCCCGCTTTTCTCTCAATGTGTGATGCTATAACGTGCGAATGGCTCCTAAAAAACAACGCTTGAACCATTGCTTCACTCCTGGATGCAGCACAGGGTACTCTCGAAGCAAACAAACGGCGAAGCTTTCGTTGTTTAAAGCGCCCGCAGACCCAGAGCGAAGAAGCGCTTGGGAACGTTGTTTGCGATTGAACGTTATACAGCGGACGCAAACTTCATAGCGAGAGTGTTATGAATGTGTTGCACATGATTCATCATGCTTCCCCATTGCAGGTCGGCGGTGAAATTCACGCTAAGAGCCTAACAGCACGCAGTTTTGGATTTTACGTTAAGCGACTGCACTTTTTTGTGAAAGGCGAGAATAAGTCCAATCTGCTGAGGAAACGTAATTCTGCCAAGCACCTCAAGCGAAGCAGGCAAACTAGGTGCATGGCAACTCTCTCAACATGCATTATACCTTTGCCTTCCTCACCTGCTGTTATTTATTTTCGCTTTACCTTGCCAGTTGTGAGGATTTGCAGAATCAAAGCAAGCGGCTTCCCTTTTGTACAGTAATTCAGTTGTTTTTCTACCCATTACTAGCGTAATGCTCTCATTGCATTAGTGTGAAAAACAATGTCATACATCAATGTTCTGTGCCCTACATGCCTCATGTGTGTGTTCTCATATTCTGTGATGCATTGTCACATATTTAAAGGCGAATGTTTGACAGCGTTCTGTCTGGTTGGGAAGAAAATATCATTGAAAAAGTTACACCAACCAACGAATTATAAAAGTAAAAACTTCTTTTACTTTAAAAAACCCGACGTTTCGGATCCAACTCGGATCCTTCCTAAGGGGTGACTGTGGGGCGCCAGAAAGCAACAGAGTTTTGTCAAACAACAGAGTCAAAACTCTGTTGCTCTCTGGCGCCCCACAGTCACCCCTGAGGAAGGATCCGAGTTGGATCCGAAACGTCGGGTTTTTTTTAAGTAAAAGAAGTTTTTACTTTTATAATTCGTTGGTTGGTGTAACTTTTTCAATGATATTGTCACATATTAATTCAAAGATTACAGAGACCGTGACCTTGTGTCCATTTTGTGAAATGCTGTAGCTCGTTTAATTGCTCGCCGAAGCCTGCAGGGTCACTATCAATAAAATCGGCTGCTTTGCCAGTTTAAGGAAGTTCCCACTTGGCTTTCTGCATCAGTGCTGTGCTAGTCCTCTTTTTTCAGCTTGCCTTGCGTTTGGGGCATGATTTCTATAGGTGAATTTCAGTGCCCTTTTCACAATAAATTGTTGCTGTGGGCGTATATGACTGTTCAAATTCGTGCACGAATGTTTTATTATAGCTGTTTCAGCAACGAGTCCAGCTGATTCTGCGTGACGTTGTTCATTTGCGCGATCAATAAAAAAAATTTTTTTTTCAGGCCTTGCATATTATGCTGTTGACAGGGATTGCAAAGAGAACGAGCGCACCATGTAAGTGTTTAGTTTAAACTTACTTTCATAGTTGCGGTGACTAGCTACGTTTAATTGACCTCTCACAGAGCTTCCCTATTCCGATTATACAAGATCCGAATGTACTCGCTCTCTATCAGAGATTCGACTGCGCTTTCAAGTTCTGTAAGCTAAACAGACTCGATCCTGATTGCTGAAACGGTTGAAAATGTTCTAATGGGACTCAACTGCGATGGAAAGTGTCCGTGTTTTCAAGAACGTGGCTCTATTCAAGCGGCGAGTACTTTCCCAAAATGCGTTTGCATCTGTGGGAAAACCAATCTGCCTGGCAGTTTCTGGTCCTTACCAGATGATACAGACTAAATAAGCGAAGTGCTTACGCACAAACATCGGAACCACAGACACAGCGCGCGCCAAGCACATGCGAGCGTCGCAGTGGATGCTACGTTTCGCGTGCTCCTCTTCAAGATTGGTCGATCGCAGCGCCGCCGCTGCTGGCAACGCCGCCGGAGTCACGCGGAGGCTGCCGCCCGCTTCACTGCCCTTTCTAGTACACTGTAATCTGGCCGTGATCATGACTCGAAGGCTGATTGCGACTTTGCGACGCTGGTTGCGTCACATAGGGACGCTCTTGCTCTTCGGACGCTTCCACCCACGGACGCCTCCGCATTTATCGAAGATGACCAAGCAGAAAGAAGGAGACGCGGCTGCAACGCTGGTTGCGTTGCATGCTTTCATTAGTGGCGCGTCCGTCCTAAGCCACGGCAACTCTTCAGTGTTGCTGTAGGCCTCTCTGGTGTGATAAATACACCGCGGATCTCTTTCTCAAAAGTTAAAGATGTAACTTGCAGTTTAAATGCTCGCGACGCACACTGGCCACATGCCTTCAAATGCGCCGGAGCGGAGATATCGGCCCAGAGTATACCTGCTGCCACCTTGCGGAAAAGCGGCCGCAACTCGAGCACCTCCGTGACACGCGCGGTGCATTGGCGGAGCGGCGCGTCGGGCCACCTGTTATTCTACCACCGTGGCCAAAACTACCGACGATGACGTATTCCGGTCACGCCCACACTTTCGGCGCGTTCGCGTGGGCGGAGCAAGACGAACTTTTCTTTCGCGTGTTTTAAAGCTCCTGCTGCCACAACAGCGAAAAAAATTACGCCATCGTCGACAATAATGTTGGTCCTTGTTAACAACAAAGTTTTACCGAATTGTAAAACCACTTCAGCATCCCTTTAAATTAGGACGTTTTCAATTCACTAACTACATTGTGGTTTATCGCACAAGCTATGCCTGCCTTCGCAGATTAACTATAGGTGATTTGACAGAATTGCGCTTTCTGCTACAGGGGACTTTAGATGAATCTGTCTATCATAAACAATCACTTATTACATCCGGAGCGTTAAGCAAAATAATACTGCCACACACAATGGTTTCGGAAATTCTGAGGTGTTATACTTGGATTATGTAAACATTTCTTCTCAACGCTCGTCTGGTATTATGTGGACGTATACCGTGATTTGCTGAAATGCTGGTCCGATCAACCCCCGGGTCACATGCGGTAATGTTAAATTCACGTAGGAGCACTGTTGATAGCAATCGCCTGCAAAACAAACGCCTGAAAGTCGAGATGAGCGTTTTGAACTGTTTCGATGGCACTATCAGTGACGTGGCCCACGTATTAATTAAACATCCTTCGCCTTAATGAGTGAATTAATGGTCTCGAACGTCTTGTCCACATAAAGGTTGATGATGATCAGGGGTATCTCAAATGCAAAGAACAATAATTTGCGAGCTGGCTATCTAAACTAGTACTTATACAAGTGTAACAGCGCCGTTGCTACAATGCTGCATGAATACACAATCTGACAGCAATAAGGAGTTTCCGCAATTAACCTCAACATTTTTATGTTGTGAAATGAAGCCCCCAAATTATTGCGAGAAAAACGTGAAACTAAACAACATGATAAGCGAGCGAGTACACAAGAAAAACAAGCACAACAACTGCGACGGTATTCTCGGGCGAGCGCTTTCGAGATATTTTGCGAAGCTCAATCGCTTTCGTAATCGTGCGCGGGGCTTGGCACGCCAGCAAGAACGCTGTCCACCGATCCCGGATGCGTCCGATGCAAATAACACTTGTGGAGGCGAAGCCATCATATTTTTTAAAGGAATCGCCCGTGAACAACGCAACCTAATGTCTTGCGTGTCAAGACCACGACATGTGTGTGAGACACGCTGCATATTAGTTTTGACCGCCTCGAATTCTTTAACGTGCTCCTGTATCTAAGCAGAGGAATGTTGTTTTTCACACCCTTCGGAATGCGGCTGCTGCGGTCGGTAATCAGACCCATCCCAGAAGTTAGCAGCACGACACAACGACAAACCTGATCACCCCTTTCAAAGTGTGCACGACGGCGCGCGGACACCGTTGGGGACTGTGAAAAAAAAAATGCATATAACTTTTTGTCGCTTTAATAGGAATATTATCGATGCTGTTTTCGTCATTCATCTGAAGCTTGAGACAGGAAAAAGGCGAACGTAAACAGCGGAACAGCGAGCGAAACAAGCGTGCGATATGCCGGCGCGTCACGGCGGGCGTCGAAGAGTCCTTGCCGTGACGTCATCCACGCCTCCCGCCAGGTGGCAACACCCCAACTTCTCGGGGCTAATACACCTTCTCGGTATTTGTACAACGTTGTGTGAGCCTGCGCCCAAGGTTGCCTGCGCCTGTGTCAAGGCTGCCTACGCCAAGCGAAGGCAGCGCCACTTTGTTGCATACAACTAACGCAGGCCTATATGTACATTTTTATGGAGTAATATCTTTTAATATAAAGAAATAAACAATATTTCAGTACTAACAGAAAAGTCATCGAACGCGTACACCAATCAACGGTCACATGACCGGCTTCATCATCCCATTTATGATTTTGCCGCCAGAGGCGCCAAAGGTCATTTTTCGCGACTTTCAATGAGGAAATAAAAATATAAATCCATCTCTCACGAGATAAACAGGGTTGGTTTGAGTCAATGCGATGGACAATCTTTTCATCAGTGCAGTCATCTCATTTCATGTTCTGGGCAGTTGTCGGTCCCTTTCAGTCCCGAGAGTGTTATCTATGCCATTTAGGCAGCTTAATTTTCTTGTAGTAATCAATATGATGTCCTCCTTGAATTTATAAATATTTATAAATATAACATGAAACATTTCAAACTGCAAAGACTTTACAAATCAAACAAAACAATAGAGCTTAATGAGTACAGTAAATGTTTAGATAATTCCATGTGCCACCACAGCTACACAATATACATTAATTGTATACTTAATATCAAAAACACGGACATGACAGCTATCCCAAATGTGCACAGCATAGGACATATAATTATTAATGAGTACTACTGATGCACTTATCAAGCATTTGCATCCACAGAAATGTCATTCTGCATATTTTGCAAAGCAGTTTATTTTGATCTGTGACACTATTTGTAGAGTATAAATACTTTATACACTATTACACATTAATTGTAATCCCAGAAACGTTGAAGCAGCACTAAAGAATATGGGGGCCACACGAAATCAGGGAGAAGGAAACTTGGCATAGTAAAGAGCCAGAAGTATGTGGTGAAAGCATGGCAGCATCTTCAGCAATTTTAATAATAGAGTAAAATCAGCGCGGGAATTCTATACCCAACTGCACAGTACTCGGAGCAGTGATGCGACCTTGACGGGAATTTTTGATGAACGGGATAGAGACGTTCCATGTGCAATCCACTCTTCACAATGCACTGTAGTGCCATCGCACAGTGGCCATCAGAAACAATCTGGCAGGTGCTGCTGCACGCCCTGAATGCATTGCCACTGTATGTGAGACTCGTGAGCTGACAAGCAGAGTGTAAGAATAATTTAAAGAAAGTACTTTTGACTTGTGCTTTGCGTTGTATTGTGTTTTGTTTCCTCCCTTGAAGTTCATATTTTCACAGCACTGTTGGAGGCAGGAACGAGTGGGCAATAGGCGTAAAGTGCACATTGCAGAAACAGTCAGCGATAAGATCATTGCAGTATAAGACCCTTCCTTCCCTTTGGGTT
Source organism: Rhipicephalus sanguineus (assembly GCF_013339695.2). Classification (NCBI taxonomy): domain Eukaryota; kingdom Metazoa; phylum Arthropoda; class Arachnida; order Ixodida; family Ixodidae; genus Rhipicephalus; species Rhipicephalus sanguineus. Next base: position 255,678,406 of record NC_051176.1, read on the forward strand.
TGTTACTGGCTGCAACGAACCTGTGCAGTGACCTGTAGTCAACAGTTTTGTAGTCAGCTAGCTAGGAGCCCGCTGGTCAATCCTTTGTACCCGGAGGTTTCTTCAGCATTACGAGCGGCTGGCTGAAGCGCTTTGGCAAAGTAAAAATACCCGTGGAAGTGCAGCTCGAAGAACACATAGTGTCAAGAGAAGCGCGCTTCATGCGACAGAAAAAGCCGCAATGCTCCAAGAAGAAGGATACGAGTGCAATGTCATGTATGACGATGGGTCAGCGACATCCCTGTGTGGACTTTTTCGGTGCATCTGCCTTCATTGATGATTCACTGATGATTAATGTCAAGAAGCGTGCTTATTTCAGGTCCATGTTGTTTGACACAGATCTCAATATATAAGACACCACCTCCTTTCTATAACAGATAAATAAAGCTAACTTATCAGACAAAAATAAAACCACCCAGGGCTTACCTGTTCATTGCCTTTTTCAAAGAAGTAAATATAGTAATTCAGCAGCTCTACAAAAAGTTGCACCTTCACTGACGGGTCCATACATTGTGTTGCAATACGAATTCCTTTTTTAAGACATTCAACAACTCGTTTGCTATCGTGCAGCTGCAAGAGACCAAAGTTGTGCAAAATTAGATGGGAAACATTGCAAACATCTGCTGTAAGCAGGATATTCACATATTTTACAATGATGGGTGAGAAGTAATTAAATGACTGCAGGCAGTTTCCTGTGCCCAAGTTCTAGAGAAAGTTATACATATGTCATACTCAACAGGGCAGTCACAATTAAAATGAACCATATTGCAATGCTCCTCCTCTTATCAGTTGCATAATCGAAGCAAGAAGACTATTAAGAAAGGAGTTCTTAAGTGAGATGTTCAATGGTGCTGAAGTAAACTTAGCGTACAGAGAGGCCACAAACCTCTTCTCCTCCAGACTCTTGGGTTTTGCCCGACCAGAATAAGTGCGAACAAAGGCCCACACCACGGCACTGGTCAGGTTTTTTGAGAAGCTTCGATGCTGCCAGTGCGCACTGTGTACGCAGCGGCTCATGGTTTTCTTCTGAGAAGCAACTTGTCTGTTCTACTGTGCCCATAATCAGGGTTATTGCAGATAGCTGGGCTTTGCTGTCAGAAATCTCATCCTCATAGAGAGAAAAAGCCTAAAAGAAAATGAAGAATAAAAGAACAGCAATTTCATATGCATAACAGGTCACTGTGTTAACAGAAAATTATACTTTCCAAGACATGACAGCAGAGCACATAAGCAATAATTTCAGCTCATGATCTACAACTTCGAAGTCTTAAGAATGAAAGAATGGCAAGCATATGAAAGTGCAATTAAAATACCTGGGATATAAATTCGTAGGCCACGGTCTCGAAATTTTCAAACTTGATTTGACCAGCAACTAGTGCCCCTTGAAGAAACAGGCGTAGAGGCAGCTCAGCAAGTTCTGCTTTGATAAGTGCACTAATAGTTTGGTGGCAGAACTGGAAGATCTTGTTGCATTTCTTCTCCCACTTGTCATCCTGCATGTGACGAACAGGGTTTTCTGCATGTTTTTTGCATCAAGCAGTATATTTCAACATTGAAGCCAACACAACAAAAATATTGGTATAGCATAACGTATCATGTCACATCGTGTACACGTTGCACCCATTTAAAGTAGGTATCTAAATGAAAAAACAGGCATAGAGATCACAGCCTTTCACAGAAGGCACCACCTTGAACTGCAAGTGTGATGAAGCTTAGTTATCAAGCATGGGTGGGAGTAGTGTTTGTCTATGCAAGAAAGAATACACACAGCATCTTTAAAGTCTGCGGTAATCACTGTACTAAAAAAAACATTGTTATACTCTGTATCTGGTCCACTTAATGCCATTATAAAAAAGAAACCATACAGAGTGCACTTTGTGGTGAATGCATCTTCAAAATTTTCAAAAAGCAAACAAAACCAAAACACTGTGTGTTGTGAGCCTGTTTTCATTATATTCTCCATAATGGCAATTTTCCTGCCGCCAAACAATGACATGTAGATCGCTTCATAATGATGCTATACAGAAAAGTACTTCTTTCACACCAAATGCTCCTCCAGATTGCAATGACTAACTGCTGGTACAGGCGTCCCACAAAAACTTATGAAATTGCAGCATGCTGTTATTAAATGTTGACCAGAGCTGCACTGAACAAAGCAAGTAAGTTCTGCAGAAGCTGACAAGGTAGAGGAAGGTTCATGATAGGAAAATTTTTCATCCACCCTAGTGTAGCACAAAGCTACAAAGAAAACCGAACATGGGTTTCTTGAACAGAAAGCTTCACGGCTGCTAAAAAGTTTGTCCTGGTATGGGTATCAAATATAGTACAGCCTTTGCAAGGCAGTCTGCCATTTGAGCTAACCATGAGGCCAGCAAATCACAGAGTGGGTGTGAATTAGGCGCCAATTCAAAGCAAAGGGTCACTAAATGTGGCAATCAGTTCAGTGGAAGCCTACAAGGCGAAGGAACATTCATGAAAGGAAGGTTGAAAAAAAAAAAAAGCCTCGTTACGCTACTGTTGGCGGATGACAATTTTTTTCTTTCATAAGCCACACGTGTCTTTTTAATGAACACAGAATGCATAGGTAATTAAAGGGCCCCTAGCCCGCATTGTAAATTTTAATTAAATGGAAGTTGTGAAATGCCATCTGGGAAATATTTTAGCAAAATAATTTTTCAAATCGGTTCATTATTGGCAGTGGACATGTTAGAAGAAACTGAACTCTCCTGTTACAATGCTCCAGGAAGCAAGCTTCACTGCCAGAGTTACACTCTCCCCATTTGCTTTGGCTAGCGTCTGCAAGCAGCAAAGCTCCTTTTCATTTTAATAATTAAGCGCCAGAGGAGAGGGAGCGCGACATGTTAATGTGATGAACACCGCCTGCTTTTTTTTCTCTCTCTCTTTCTGTTTTGCTCCTTGCACATTTGCCGTGGTAGTATTGCATGCTCCATATTGGATGACGAACTGAAGTTACATGCCATGGTCAGTGGCACTACACGGCTGGCCTAAACGCACAGGTGCGCACGATTCCAGACTGACCGTGGAGTGATCAACATCTTAACTGCGTAAAGACATTGTTGATAGTGTGCAGTGCTTAAAACAGCCACATGGCCAGCATGCACTGCATTACGATGTGCGAAATGCTAGAAAACAATAAAATAAGAGAACCAGAGCTGTGCGAATAGCAAAATTTTGGGTGCGAAGCGAATTCAAATATTAAAATTTGAGTGCAAATAGAATCGAATATTTTTCTAATACTTTGAAGTGAAGTTGCAGAAAAAGGTTGCACAGGATCCCTGAGCATGTTCTTATGAGATAGGAACATGCAAGCGTTTCTTTTGGCTATGATGGTGAAGTGCTGGAAGGGTGCTGCTAAGTGGTGTTCTCTAGTTGCCTCATGAAGAACGAGGCAATGCAGAGGCTGAATTGTGTTTATTTACGTGATTTGGTACAACCAAAGTGGTGTCGACAACATTTTACATGTGAAAGGAATAGAAGTTATTTTCTCAGCCTCTCCTCCTCCAACTTCTCTGGAGGTCCAGATGATGTGATGAACAGATGATGTGTGCTCGATACCTGTGTCATATTCAGCGGCACGTCGACTGGGAGAAGTTTCCACAGGCCAAAAATCGGAAAATATTCAGACCTCGAGAGGAAGCTTGCAGGCATTCTCAAGCAGCTTCGTGTAGACCGAGCTTGTCAAGGTAAAGGCCTTTGAATAGGCACGCGATTGAGGCGTTTCCACATGTGACCTCAAAGTCAGCAAAACTGGATCACTGAACGAAAGGAACTATTAGCAGAATAAATTTCACTTTCTATAAGGGTTCATTGTGCTTTCCTTTCTTTTTTTTGTTTCTTTTGCTCGGTTAAAGGGGTCATGAACCACTTTTCCAAGTAATGATCTAATGACCTCAGTATCGGAGTTTACTGCCTCCCGAATCGATTGCCGCAAAAATTTCTCGAATCCGTCAAGAATGAGTGGAGTTACGGGGGTTTAGCGCATGCTCTCAGCGCTTTCTCTCTTTTCTCGTGCCGACGAGCGCACTGGAAGCTACATAGGTAGGGATGGCACGGGGGAAAGAAGTTACGTCAGCGTGCGTCATGAAACGCGATCGCTCTCCCGCTGTGATTCGCGTGCGCGAGTGCGGCTACCATGTACTGAGGAGTGTGGCGCCGGCAAGTGGCAGCACCCCGTGGCAAGAAGCGCATCTGATCCGAACGCCACTCTCGATTTACGTCGGCTATCGGCCAATAAGCATGCTACGTCTTTTGCGACGTGGAGATGCAGATCGCGACGTCAATGTGCAGACGCCCCGCCCACCGACGAGAGTGAGAACCGGCCTCTGTTTGAAAAGAGGGTGCCTGGGGAAACGGCAACTTCGCGCTCCGCTTGTGGCCTTTACGCGGCGCGCACGACTGTAATATTTGGCAGAGCAGTTCATAGCCCTGTCAGCTTTCCACAGGATGTGTTTTTTCAACAAGCCCAAGGGGTGCTTCATGACCCCTTTAAAGGGACACTAAAGGCAAATAACAATTTATGTCCAGAGTGAAAGCCCAATGTATGACAACTTCTAAAACGGCAATATTATCAACAGCAGTGCCCTACTTACCGAGAAATTAAGCTAAATGTATCACATGATGAGCGCCACGAGTGGGACATTTTCAAAGTGATCCCGATGACGTATGGAAGTCTGCCTACAATAAATCACTGGTAATCAAACTAGCAGCAGTAAAAAAAGAACATTCCGAGCATCAAAAGACGTAATAAAATGCTGTTTGTTCGTTTCCGCTTGATTCATGGAAAACAAAACCTCCGTGGCGTTGCCATGGGGAACGGCGCGCGTGGTTCAAAGGTTCCGTTTTCGCCGAACTGCGCTTCGCCCGTCTCAGTGGTAGTTTCGGGATCGCGTACTGCCGTGCATGTTTTGCGCGCTCATGAAAGTCGCTCTGACAGAAAGTTCGACAAAATGCCGCATGCGTGTGATATTGCCGCATGCCCGAATGGTGCACAACGCCAGTGCTGCAGCAAGGAAACCGGTGTGTCTTTTCAATGGGTGCCGCGGAATGAACCCTTACGCTCGAAGTGGCTTAGTGTCATGCCATTGCGCCAGTGTGCTAAACAGTCAAAACCTCTGCGTGTGTGCTCGCTGCACTTTCGTACTGAGGATTACGAGACCAACAGCAACTTGGTGAAGGCTTTGAATGTGCCCATCCGAGCAAGTCTTTGCCGCAGCGCCGTTGTTGCTACTGTGGGTCCCGCTACTTCCGCTCGGCTGCTACTAGTGCCGGCGGCCGCGCAGTAAAAGCGGGCAACGTTGGGCACGGCAGCAGTGACGTATGAAAGTCATATTTTCAGGCGGGAGATTTGAAGCGCGCTAACGCAATGCGGACCACTAAAAACGTGATTTAATTTCAAAATAAGCACTTCCTTGGCACAAAAGCAGCACTACAAGGTTTCTGGACCGCTATTTCAACAATCAACGTCGACTTAATATTTGCCTTTAGTGTCCCTTTAAGTACAGTATAAGAATATGATGCGCTTCGCACTTTTACGCTGCACTCATTCTAGTCTCTGCACACTGACTGGTCAAGCGACAGGGTGCGGTGACGGCCATTAACGTATCCGATAGGTCTAAGTTCGCGAGAAGAATTGGAATTGTGCGCATCATTTCGAAGCGCTATGATTTGATTTTCAGCGAATGAAATGATCATACTTTCTTTCCAGAAGTTCGAATACTTTGAATAGTAAAATTCCAGTGCGAATTGAATCAAATAGTAAACACTGTTCGAAAAATATTCGAAAGTTTGAATATTCGCACACCCCTAAAAGAAACACTTGTCCGTGTGTTACTGTGATTTGATGTATTAGCGGCACTGAAAAATGTACAAGGAAAGCTCTTTAGGTTCTCTGAAGCTTAGATAGTGAGCGAACCTTTTTGTTGGCTATGTGGAACATAGTGATCAAATGTTAGGACACCCAAAGGACAGGCAAATAGGCTGTCCTACAAATACTGGTAATCTTATATTACCTTGTCACTCAAGGAGCGGTACTTGAAAGCCAGCTGATACGATTGGAAGACAAGTGGAGGCAATGTGTAGCGAATGCGCTTGTTGCCTCCACTGCCAAAGTGCTTCCTGGCAGTCATCACGATCTGCAAGTTAAACAATACCCAATGAAAAATGTTTGAAATGACAAGAACGTGTATGCTTTCCTTTTTTTTTTCATTTGAATGGCAGTGATACGAACCAGATACTGTTGGTCAGGCAGGTCAGCCACCATAAGGTTTGCAAATCGCCCTACAAGCACCTGCTCTTCCAAGAAGTCCTCTGGGTCTTCCTCTTCGTCTGGCTGGTCTGGCTGATCTTGAACCAGCGGGCTTATCAAGTTCAGCACTTGGTCTGCCTAAGAACAGTAAGCATGCCATTCAAGTAGGCTTTAAAGGTTTATGTTTGGCAAGGCACAATAAGTACACTATGCTCATGTAACAGCACCACTTTTTTCATTGTCTTGACACGCTACAGCTCTTACAAAGGGCAGGTAATTTGGGTCCGAATTCTCCAGCTTTGTATAAAGGCTCAGTCACACCGACGACTAGCAACGGTTGTGCGACCAAGTTAGTCGCAAAGCTCTGGGCCAATCGCGTGTGCAGAAACAGAACGTCAGCTTATTTTAAGGGGTAATGGCAATGCGAGCTATATATGACCAGACGTGAGTTCTACGTCGCAACGTATATAAGTCGCACTCAGGTGTGAACATGGTCGCTTTGAGTCGCTTTTTGGTCGCCAGTCACAAATGGTCGCGTGACTGGTGCTAGTCGCAGGTGTGAACGAGCCTTAATTCTTGAGATTATTTTTCACCAAAAGAACGAACTGTTATTTTTCTAATGCACGCACACTACACACCTGGCACTTATTTAGTCTCACCACAGTTTTTGGTTTTCGCTGCTTATAGTACATACACCTGGTCAAAGTCAAGCAGCTTTAATACATTTGGCTGGTTCTCTTGGAGCACCACGCTCTACCTCAAAGCACTCTGAGGCACTCAACTTTGACCTCGGAGCACAACCGAGATCTGATCACGCAACTCCTCCGGCTCTCGTTCTGGTGTGACGTCAGTCACAGCTGCATGCACATACACACACACACATAGACCTAATGGCACCTTAGCTGAGCTGCTTCGTTTCAGTCAAAATAATCTATTTTGCGATGTGAATCAAAGCAGGAGCCCGCAGTGCAGTACTATTAGTACCGGTGTCCAAGCCATTTTCTTTATTTTACGACAGGCAGCAAAAACAGCACGTTTCTGAAGTCGCTTGGTTCTCCTATATGAAGGTGCGCATTAGATAAACCATGTGAGCAATAATGAAGAGTTCATTATTAACTGACACAGATGAAAGATGAGAAATCTGGATGCAAAATTTGAGCGCTAGTGAAGCACTGGTAGGAACAATATTTTTGATAAGTTTGCAGGAACAAAAATGCAAGTCACTGTACAAGTACATACAGTTCCAATAAGCATTAACAGTTCTCACAGCATTTTTTTTTTTAACGCAGTGAAGGAAATGTTTGCTGGAAGAGCACTGTATATTGCTGCACCTTTTCAGGACTTATTTTATGAAAACTATAGCTAATTACATGACTTCTATTAGATGGGTGTGCCTCGCATACCTGCTGGATTTTATTATGAAGAAAAAAAAAAACATTTCGTAACTTCTACTATGCTTAGTTAAATGTCACTTATAGTTTCCTGAAAGAGCCAGCATGCAGTTTTCTTATACAGCCAGCCTAGAAGCTGTTACTAATACTGGCTCATAGCTATGATGAACGATTTTATACACGGTAATGTCATCATTGGACTAGAATGGGGCTTGTTAGATACTCATAAATGTTACCAGTAAATGTCTTGGCTCAGTTGCTTAAATTTTAATGAAAAATATGGAGCATCTGTTTTCTTTCATAAGTTATAAATTGTTAGTATCCTTCCACAAACAATAATATACAGGCAAGAAACCATGCATTTACCTGCTCTGGTGTTGGGATCAGCGTGTCATTTTCAAGTGAACTGTTTACAAGAAAGCAGGCCATCACTTTGCGGCCACGGTAGTCACAAAGCTGCAGCAGACTTCCAAAGTGACTGAGTTGCAAAATTGTGAGCAAGTCATTGTATGACTGCACAGGTATCTTCAGCAGTCGCACCAATTCCTTTCCAACAGGTTTCGACAGCTCCACTCTAGATAAGCAAGAACAAGTGCCATAGAAACAGGATCAGAGCAAGAGGTCATAGCAAGTTTTTAAATTGAGCAATTTTTTTATACACTATAACTGTGGTAGCCACCATACTATAACAATGAAATCAGTCTGTACATTTTCGCAGTCACCAGTATCAGTGTTGACATTTTTTCTTTAAGGATTTCACTAGCACATCATTCAAAATCTGATGTAGGATGCCTATAACTTTTGCATGTCTGCTGAACATCCAATAAACAATATTACTAAGTGGCAACAGAAAGCAGGCATTTCTAAGGCCTACAAATACCTTACTTCCTTTTTCCTGCTTATATTAAGTTAAAATGCCACCAGAAATCAGATAATATTTGGTAAATGTAAGCACAAAAAATGCAACAAGCAATAAAATTAACTATAGTGAACAGGCATTTTTTTCTTAGTTCAAGCACTACATAGTATGCTAGGGACACTTCAAATACGAAAAAGGAACATCCACACTTGGCTGGATGTGTTTTCTCACCAAGCCCGAGGGGTGGTTCATGACCCCTTTAATGAACAGTAATACACTTTTTCTTAAGCAAGGCTATATAAAATGACACCATGTTCAGCGACAATTTACAAAGTGCACAATTCTTTTTCCGCAATATTTCTCCAAGTTATTTTTTTTTTACATATCATCACACACTGCACCTCTTTTTGCTACTTAAAATGGCAGTAAACACTGTTTCATACCTAGTTATGCCAAGCTTGACGAAGATTTCCTCAGTTGTCTGAAGCACTTTGTCAACATAGTCGACTCTTTCCCGGTAGCATTTCAGAGCCAGGTGAATTAAAGAAACTTGCAATGAGACGATGTCTTCAGTTGGCATGTCCTGCCTCATCTTCAAAAAGAGGAGAAATTACATGCGAAACTTCTGTACTTGTTACGTGCAGTACGTCAATACATTTTGTGAGTACTTTTTTTTCACGAGATTTTTATAACCTATCCTACAACAATCATCAAAGGTTTATCCCAACTTTACAATCGTTGATATGACAATTAAGTACCAAGGGTGTGCCCAACCAACAAACATTAAAAAAGAATACAGTCAGCACAAAGCCTTTTCGACACTTTCTCCGATTCACTTGGCCACCATTCATGGAGACACTATTCTAGTTCGAGTAAGTCATTTCATCAAGCGTATGATTAATTTGTTATTTTTTATAATCATGCTTGACAAGTTATACCTAGTCATTAATTATTTATAGCACTGTTAATAATTCAATGTATTTCTGCATTTCTTTGCTGAAATCAAGATGTAACGTCAACCAAGTTATAAGGAAATGGGTATAACAAAATAGATATAGAAAGCCAGCGCTGGATAAGAGGTGCAATGGCAGTTTCAGCGTGCTACTAAAATAGTATGTTGATGGCACACGGTAGGGAGACCACGAAAGTGGCATGTCACTTGAACGATGACAAATCCATGCCTTTAACATCATTTGTTTGTACCATCATTTGTTTGTACAGCCAAGCTCTGCCCATGGCCATGCGAGATACAAGGAGCACATGCATTCCTATATATTGTGGCACTTCAGTACACAGTCACATGAGAAACTAAACACACATGCCTCAGGATTAGCTACCAATTGGCTTATGTGAAATCTGAGCAAGTGCTACTGAAAACTGTTTCCTCCACTCACTAGGTAACGAGTTACTGTGCGACTGTTGGCGTGTGAAGTTTCAGTGCTAGTCCCCCCAATGATGTTCCCCTTGAAATCCCCTCAGATCCACGTATTTAAAACCTAATTTTAATAAAATAAAAATGTCCTGTCAACGGACATATTAAACTAAGTTCATCACAGATACCAAAGAATGCCCTATCTTTGCACAACAAGCATATCGCTTTCAGCAGAGTTCGGCCCACATTCAGTGCAGCAGTTCAATTCTCCCGTGTCCCTGCATAGAATACTTTCTAAACTTCGACACATATGGAGCATTTTTACTGGCATCTTCTGGCGTTTTGTTCCCTAGCACCATTCAGCACTGCTAAGTGTCGACGCTGTTGGTAAAGGCTGTCAGTAGAGGCAGCTGAAACACAGAGCTCTGCACGTTCCAGATATTGGTGTTGTCGCCGGAAGCGGCTGGATGAGTGGAGACCAATCAGTGCATAGCTCGCAGTGACTTCCGCCAGCATATTAGTGTCATCACTGCTGCTGAAGCGAGCGTAGTCTGGCTTGAATCTATAAAGTCATCATACAATGTGTGGCCCACAATTCCCAACTGGCGCTTGTTCGTTTCTACATGCTTCAGCAGCAAAGCGCTTGCGAATATTTTGCACCATTTCCAAGAACCATTCTCAACTTCTTGGTGCTATGGGCTCATCAAGAGTAGCTGTATTGGCCATGCATGTCTTCAAAAATGTTGCGGCAGTGCATGTGGTAGAGGATGGGTGCTAATGTAATTTCAGAGGCCACATATAACGAGTTTGCTGGTTATTTTTAATCAAATATGGCATAAAAGCTATAATCAGGAATATTTCTTATTGCCCCACTGATAGACATAACTAACTGCTTTAGGAGGTTTCAGGTTTAGTCCGTCTGGTCATACATATTGTGTGGCACAGGTCTGGCACTGGTCTGCATGCTTTTTGTGTGGTTGGTCGCCCTTTCTGGCAGTGTTCATGTGACAATGCTGAGATACACAACGCTAGGAAACACTAGTAAAAGCGCTCCACGTTGGTCAAGTTTTACCTTTCTTACCACCACACGCAGCTGCACACAAAAAGCAAATAGCTATCCTCTATGCCCACTTCCATCGCACTTCTTTCTCCTACACTGTGTCTAAAGCCACCCATCCACTCATCCAACATCTAAAGCTTAGTTAGGCCCACACATCAATGCTGCATAAAATTGAATATTGTACAATGAATCCGAGTATTCTATCCCCCCCAGTTAGAAAGATGGCCATGGATGACATAATATGAGGCAATTTCATGCCTAGACCATGATACAGAATACACTGTGTTAAGCATTACATGATAACACTGGAAGTAGAAACATTCACAAGCGGAACATACCAAGAGCTAAGTGTAACCTGCCAAAAGCAACAAAGAGGTATAAGTGAAGTAACAACTTTAATAAAAGCACTAACCTGTATCACTTGGGCGATCTGGTCAGAAAAGATATCAAACAGCTTGATGTCACTCGGAATTCCTGGTCCATCTTCTTTCATTGCATAGGCTGCTAGTCTAGAGGTAACAAAAATAAAAGCTAATTCACTCCACATTTAGAAGAGAACATCCTTCACAGCAGAGAGCTCTTCAATATGCTCAGGTATCGAAAATATAGTCAGTACAAGTCAATAACAAGTTCCTAAATAAATGTTGGAAATAAACATTACCAAAAAAACTTCATACATTTCATGTCTTTGAGATGAGCACATGTCACTAATTTTATTTTATTTTTTCTTCAGCAATTGTTTTCTGTGCTTCATAATACAAAGAAAAAAAGGCATGGTGACATAGTACCAATGTCCGCATGTATGCACACAGCACTCATTACTAACTGCATGAACGAGTACTAGGTCTCTCTGGAAATTTTAGAAAAATTGACACTGACTTGAAAACATCCAACAGCAGCAAGGTACTGCATGCACAAGAGAACCTAACTCTAGATTGCCAAAGCTGAAATGAGCACTCTTGCAACATCTGTCTCTACATTTCATTTTATTTTAATTAACTCTTCTACCATCTATGTTTGTTCAAAAGTGGTCAACTGGAGAAGAGTGAGGGTACCATAAATGTATGCAGCCCAAAGGTGCAATGCCTGTTGTGATGCTATTCCTTTTTGTACTCCATCAGTGGTCAGAGCGATGCTCTGCTCATATTATCAATAGGATCAGCGGGGCATGAACAGTGTGTGATAACAGTGGCACTGCTACAAGGTGAAAGGCACGGCTGAAAAATTGTGGCCCTCTAGTCAGTCGCAACCTAAGAATAAATGCAAGCTCTGCCCACAGCCGTCACTCTCCCACCCAGAAAGAATTTGCACAGATGTCCCATCCAATGGTATTTGCTCATTTCTGAGATGTCAAGCACCTTTCGCGTATTTCAGGAAGCTGATTTTCCCACAAAGACACATGTTGGTGTCGCTGGTTTTTAGTCGAAAAACTTCAACTTCCAGACGAATTTCAGCAAATTCCGACAACACTGCTCGGGGAAACGCAGTATTTTAAGTAGGGACGACAAACTGTTTATTATTGATATGCGTAGTGTTTACAATAGCAGTGAAAAAGTACAAATGGTTAGAAAGGAAAGCACCTAAATTTTGGAGGACCACATAAAAAGCCCGGTTTAAGGTAGAGCACACGCGCACACGCGCACACACACACACACACGCACGCACACACACACACACACACACACACACACACACACACACACACACACACACACACACACACGAGCTTCTGCATGAATTGTTACACTTGAAATACAAGCAGAAGCATCACGAAAAGCTAGCAAAAATAGCGTTTTTTGACACTGAAACTGCAAGAAATGTCATTGCAGTTGATCCTGACCTTTTTGTAACAGACAACAGATGTAGATGACAATCGGTTGTAAAGGACAAATTATTTTATTTCGGTCAACAATCTCACTTGTAATGTATATTTTAACATTAAATGTAGTGCTGTTTGCAGCTAACTGCAGTTAATTTGTTGTGGAAACAAAGAGAAATGACAGACACCTGCACTTACTATTTAACTACAGCAAACATAGAGCGGGTCAGTAGGCTCTAAAACAAAGATGAAAAATCCCTGATATGGGAATGCAATATAGAGAAGCACTTCAAGCTTGCCAAGGTTAAAGGACCCCTGACACCAAATTTGGAAACTCGAGATGCTTGTGTAGTTTAATAGTCATGCATGCGTGGGCACTTCTGACCGATTATGACTGACGAACATTGCCTTTAAGATATTTTAATTTGGTTTTAAAGTAAGCGTGAGGGCTCATCTGAGTTTTCAGCGCCTCGCGACATCGCCACTAGTATGACGTAGACAGAGGCCCTGTGTGACGTACCACAAGAAAAGCGAGTATTGTCAACGTCGCAGAAGATTCGCAGGGTGCACACAACAGCCCGACTGGCACCCTACAAGAGCTATTGTTCCTCGCCCCTCTCTCTCTGTTGTCAGGCTGCTCTCAAGGCGGTTCTGGCTGCTTATGCCAGGAATGCTTTTCTTTTTCCTGAGGGGGGCCACGCTCAAAGCACCCACATCGTTTCATTCTTACCCGCGCGCGGGTCCCCCAATTTGAAAACTGCGTGTTCAGCGTCACCGAAGCTTGAGCGCACGTGGTCTCAGGCGCTCTCTGCTGTGGGGCGCTAGTTTCTTACGATTTTAGGTGGGCGTTTTAAAGTGACGCTAAAATTGGTCACAATTAACGCTAGCATTAATTATACAACACATTAGAGCATTTCCGATTCAATTTTGGCATTACCAGACATAAGGCTACAAATTACAGTAAAAAAGTCACAAACAAAAATTTTGCTGTCAGAGGTCCTTTAAGGGTGCGACTGCATCTGTGGGCATCTGTTTGAGCAAAGAATGCCGGGAGTGCGTAGCGAGCTCTCCCACTCAATCAAAAAGCATTACAGGTGTCACAGTGTCCACAAGCGTGAAGACAACAGTGTTCCAAAGCAACACAGTCGAGAAATGGCAGGGTGAAGATCTTCAAATTAACAAAGTTTAATGAAGTTCCTTCATATGCAGTCTAAGTTAAGCATGTGGTGTTTTTACATTCAGCCTTGCCTCGATGCAGCTGCTACAGCTGTGAATGGAATGAACAACCTCGTGTTCAGCAGCCCCCTACCGCTGTCGCTGAGCCACTGGCAAAATATTTGAAGGAAACTAAAGATAATCTGGAATATTTCTATTATGGAATGACAACAACTTCAATAAATGAATTCAATGAGCGGACAGAAAAGTGCTTTGGCAGCAGTATGAAGCACAAAGCATGCGTTTACTTCAGCACCTCTCTAAAATAGAACTAAGCTATAATTCCAAATGCATTTGGAGAATCAAATCAAGATCAAACATAAAAGGTTTGGAACATAAGGAAAATTGTAGTCACCTGTCAATAAGGGAGATTATGATGTTTTTCACATTTACTTGTGGCCTCAGCTCCGCACAGGCCTTGAGAAAGCAACTCAGAGTTTGTAAGTGAAATTCATCCGGAAAAACCTGAATGATGCACTCCATGAGGTACTCCTGGGCTATGGCATCCCTACAGCTTACTACTTGCTCCAGAATGCCTGGCAAAACAACCTGGTCACACAAAGACAAAAGAGAAGTGATATGAAATGATGTCGCATGTACTCCTTTTGCAATAATGTAAAAGCTAGCCAGCTGTTGCCATCAGTGGCCAGCTTGACTTTATGCTTGATGATATACCGCGCCTCTTACAATAAAGAGAACTTTTGAAATAACACTGCAAATAAGATAGACAAGCAAGACGATATGACGGGCATTAAGAAAAGTTTTATTGCAATAGCATAAAAATGAAGAACAGAAAATCAGAAAAATAAAAGTCTCAACGTAAGATTAAACTAAATAAGTGTTGCCAGAATACATCCCTCTATAAAAAACTATGCAATTTTTTTAGAATATAGCAAACTAATGTAGAATATTTGTTTTGTTTAGATAAAAACATTTTAATTACAATACAGCAAGGAACTATGTATGATTCGTCCTGGTTTCTAAAATTATTGAAGGGGCCAACAACTGACCAAAGTCAGTTCTGTTATTGTGGTAAAAATGAAAAGGAAATGCTTTACATATTGGCAGACTCAAACAGCCTCTTACATCTAAAAAGAAGTTTTATTTACACAATAGAAAGTCATACAAAACAATCATGCTACAAAGCTCCAGTGTGAACTTTTAACACCAACACTGCAGCTTATACATGATCACAAAACAAGGTGCTTAAGTTAGTTGATAAACATTAAATGCCATTTTATGAACATTTATCATAGTATTTCAAATGTGTTTGCACACTTTCAGTTCATTTTACAAGTGACGCAGTGCACACTTAGATGTGGTATTGGCACTATGACAATGAGTGAAACTGCAGAACATTGCATGCTGGCACGTATAAATGCATTTGCACGTGTACTAGTCTACAATTTTCTATAAGCTCTGTAGCCTCACTATTAAATACGAGATGCTGTAGACTCACGCCAGAAAAGAAGTGTTGGCACTGCCAGAAGAATATGTTATAGGTTGGTTAATAATGGAACAACTTAGCTAGGCTTAAATATGGCCACAGCTAAGCACATTAGAATAGGAAATGGCAAAAACATGCATACTTTATCACAAAAATTATTCAACAGTGCAGAAGCATGAGGTTCATAGGGATCACCTCGATAAATGAAGCTTCTCCCTTGTACAGCATGCGATTGCTACGGCAATCCCCTACTATTGTTTATAGCGTAGGCCCACTTATATAACCACAATCTTGACTACAGGTTGGAGAATCCAACTGAAAAATTTTTCCAGATTTCAATGTAGTCACCACCTGAACATTCAACAGGGCATGCTCTGTTCCACTATATAAGAATCAAAGGAAAAAAGAAAAAAGATATAAGACACTGTAAGAATCACTTGTCAGTTCAGCTAGCCCCGCCACGGTGGTCTAGCGGTTATGGCGCTCGACTGCTGACCCGAAGGTCGCGGGATCGAATCCCGGCCGCGGCAGCTGCATTTTCGATAGAGGCGAAAATGTTTGAGGCCCGTGTACTTAGATTTAGGTGCACGTTAAAGAACGCCAGGTGGTCGAAATTTCCGAAGCCCTCCACTACGGCGTCTCTCATAATCATATCGTGGTTTTGGGACGTTAAACCCCAGATATTATTATTATTATGTCAGTTCAACTAATAGATATGCACTGATTAAATTTAGGTTACAAGAAGAAAACTAGCCCAATACTATGAAAGACTACAGAATAAGCCTAAAAAATTAAGAGACCTGTATTCAAGAATAAAACTTCAGGATGACTACCCGACCAGAAAACCTACTCTACTAATTAAGCACACCATAAACGACTTCAGCAGGGCCTCACTGTTAAGACATGGCATTGATTTATTGCCCAGTTGTAAAGAATGACAGACACACAAATGCACACAACTGAATGCATTTCTTTTCCTGTTTTTTTTTTTTTTTTGTTAGAAGAGGTGTGTACTAAATCAAAGGAATGCGTTAGAAGGGTGCCAAGCTACTAACCAATTTTAATAAAGAAGTTTTAGCAGTAAATGTAACCTCTCTGTCTTTCATTGCAGTTGTCACACTACTTTACACTGCATCAAACATGCCCTCCGATATATTACACAAGGCCAAGGTAACTCAAAGGGTAAGAGTTTTGAAAGCAATCAGAGAGCAAAAAAATGAAACGGCAACTGAACATTAAAGCACAGGGTTTTGCTTCTTAATAAAGATTAAAACATCGCGCTCAACTGCTGACACGAAGGTCGCGGGATTGAATCCCGGCCGCAGCGGCTGCATTTCGATGGAGGCGAAAATGTTTGAGGCCCATGTACTTAGATTTAGGTGCACATTAAAGAACCCTAGGTGGTCGAAATTTCCAGAGCCCTCCACTACGGCGTCTCTCATAATCATATCGTGATTTTGGCACGTTAAACCCCAGATATTATTATTAAGATTACATCATCAAGGTTTTGTGGGATATTCAAGACCAATGACAATATTGGCAAGCTGCCTAAAATGCTGTCGACAGGGTTTAAAGAACACCCATGTACTTAGATGTAGGTGCATGTTAAAGGGACACTAAAGAGAAACAATGAATTAATTTAGATTGATAAAGTGTGCTCGGAGAACTCTAGTGTAGTTTATTTCACCACCATAGGTTTATTATTAGAGGAGAAAACCAAGTTCAAAGTTTCATTTTTTAATTTCACACCGAACTTTGTAATTCGTGACGTAAAAGACTTCAAAGAGCATTTAACGTATTTTGGCGCCACTGGCTCGACTAAATTTCCACAAATTCGTTATGTCAAGTCTCTGGCCCCCTCAGAGGACAAAGTACTTCGATTTAACCGATTAGGAACTACGTAGGCCCAAGCAGGCACCTTCAAAAATATGTGATGTCACGGCAAATGGTGCGGGAATTCCAAGGTGGCGTCGCCACCTGTATTTTCTTCTTGCGTGTTTTCTCACTTATTAAGCGCCTTCTCGCAGAAAGCGTGGTGTTTTTGGTATCGTGGAAAACTACTTTACTAATGCGAGAAAAATCGTTTTGCTCTTTAGTGTCCCTTCAAGGAACACCACGTGGTCGAATTTCAACCAGATCAATACAATCAACTGATATATGATATATTTTGATATGATATATATGATATGAAAGGCATAAGCATCTCATTAATTTCCATAAGTTCACTGGAAAGATGCTTGCATCCTGTCTTAGTCTTCGTAGCTTCCACAGTCATGCTGCTTCTTTAAGGTGAGAGATGCGCAATAAGGAGAGGTGCTTATGAAATGCTTATGAAAATGCCACCAGATTCAGAACATCAGACATCATATGGGGCTTTTCATCATACACTGCATTCACCACAAGGAAGACTTGTCCCCCTTTATGCAGGAAATGACCAGGGTAGCAACGTACCTTCTTGTAACGGTCCATGTCCACAGCATCAAGCTGAGATAGACGCACCAGATTGGTTCCTACCAGCAGGCGCAACTCCTGACGTTCTTTTTCCCTGCGGTCTCGATCTCGAGAGTGGCCTTGGTGTTGCATCCGCACCCACAATTTGTTCATTTCACCAAAATTAAGAAGAACAAAGTCTACAGAATCTTTCACTGTTCCACTCACTTCACTGTCCCTGAAAAAAAAACAAAAAAACAGCAACCCGGAGGTATGAAACAGCTGCCGTACAGAAGATGCCTACCTTTAACTTGTAAATTTAGAACTACAAACTCTTAATAATTACCTTGAATACATCAGCAGTTCAACTTTCCCTCCATCAGCATTCAGGTTTGCATCATTCCTGAAACACAACAAAAAGTGCTTTAAGTGAAGCGAAATAAATTTATGTACTGTACAACTTCACTCTGAGGTGATGAAAGCAGTGATACGAAATTAAAAACTGATATAGCAGACCACCACATTACTGAGATTGGAAAACTGGTTTAAAAACAGCACAAAATCTTCTGCAGCACACATTGTGCTAATATTACCTCACTATTGTAAACAAGTGCCTACTATATTAACAGAAACCAAACCTGTGCCTCAAGTGCACTGATAATGACTGTGGGAATCGAGCGCGCCCTCCCCTTTGGCGCCTCGTTCCCCAGCTAGCGCGTGTGTTGGCCCCGCGCGGCTCAAGCGCCGGGGACTGCCGTTAATCGGCAGCGCCAGGCCTCTTTGTCTGGTGCGAGCCATGCGTCGGCCTCCCGGCGCGCGGGCACGCGTCTGGGCATGCCTCGACATGCTCACGCCACCAAGCTAGCTTACGTCACTGCGCAACGCCTGTCCCCATTGGCCGCCAGTGACAACCCCCCTTCCCCCTTGAGCTCGCTTCTGTCTGGCGCGGGCTTGCCCGCGTCAGATGCTCTCAGGCTAGCACGAGAGGTAGACGCGCTGCTCTAGCAGGCGGCTTCTCGTTCGTGTGCTCGACTGCTGCCCTTTGTGTGAGAGTCGTAGCGCTGCTGGCAAGCGTACTTGCTCGGTCTTGCGGAGTTCCCTATACGGCCTGCAAGCCCGTGAGTGTCGTACTGTGCTGCATCTAGGGTTAATAAACCCGTTGTTGTTGTTACCCTGCCTCGTGCGTGGTTTCTGCGCTGTGTCGGAGAAAACGACGAACCCAACCGCAGCGTCGTCGCACGTAGCGGCAGTGGAGAATGTCGCGTCCCTACACGGTCGCGCTCGTAGGTAAGCCTAGTGCAAACCTATCTCCACATGACATATGGTGTTTCATGCCTCTCTTTAGATGGCACCTGCACCCTACCACACAGATTATTACAGTTTTTAACCTCAGCATAACGAAGCATGTTTACCCGCGATTTCAATATAATGCAGCTGCACTGCACTGCACCCTACCACACAGATTATTACAGTTTTTAACCTCAGCATAACGAAGCATGTTTACCCGCGATTTCAATATAATGCAGCTGCACTGCTAACGCAAAGGAGCCCAGAGGCAATAAATTTACATAATACTCGTGCCAGTGGTCAAGTAGTTGTTACACGCCGTTTTCGCGAACACATTTTTGGAATCACACATCACTTAACCAAAAAGAAAGACTCTTTTCCTGCTGCAGTTGGGGGGATTTGAATGCCTTCCAGCACAAAGGAGACTGAGAGCATACTTTTTGTCAAAGCGGAGAGTCCACAGAGCATGAAGGCGAGTGCCCTAGTGCATCGTACTGCGCACTCTACAACCAACACAGTTCTGTAATTACGTAGTCGTTGCCTTCCGTCAAAGACATATTTGGTGTTTTTGTTATCGCCGTGTATCAAGTGACAAGCGTGAGCACCCATAGAGGCAGAAGTACTAAACACAACAAGCTCTCACTTATCTTGCAAGCAATCTCAATCATTCAGGAAATTGGCGTAGCCAACAAGGCTTTTAAGCTGTCTTGATCGGTGAGAGAAAGGACGTAGTTTGTTTTAATATATGACAGAGCTTGCTCTCCATGATACCAAAATCAAAAGAAGGTATTCTTTACTAGTTGAACAGAATAAATTGTCACTGCCCCCCCTCCTGTGCCACATAAGCATAACCACAAAGGAAAGAAAATGGCTTTTTTTTGGACAGGGGGGATGACCGCCGCCGTAGCTCAGTGGTAGAGCATCGGACGCGTTATTCGAAGGTCGCAGGTTCGGTCCCTGCCGGCGGCAAGTTATCTTTTCGTTCACTTTACTTTCTTCACATTTATATCCCAAATTACAAATAACATCTCCTATACTTTCCTTGGCATTATTGTCTGTTAATTCTCATTAATATTAAGCATAACCACAGCACACATTGCTGTATTATGCTTACTTCTTCTGCAGAGGTACAACAACAGTTTCCTTGCTTTGTAGGAGGAGATTTTCTTTTTCCGTGTTAGTGCAATTATTTCACTTTTTATTTTCAGCAAGGGCAAGACTGTGAATAGGCTGGATATCTTCTTTACAGTTGACACAGTATGGTGAACGAGTGCAGTTGTCAGGTGTGTGGTCATTGATGCCGCATTTCGCACAACTTTCTTTGCTTCTGCATGAGTGAGAAGCATATCCAATCTTTGGCATTTGAAACATCGCCGAAGGTTGGGGATGTGGGGTCTTATGTTAACTTTCACGTACCCTGCCTCAAGATAGGTGGGCATAGCACTAGTTCCAACAGTGAGTACGGCATGTTTCGTGGGTATTTCTTTGTCATTGCAGTGAATTACTGCTCTTCAGACTGACATTTTGATCCTGAAACTTCTCAAGAAGTTCCTCAACACTCGGACCTAGGAAATCTTCAGAAATCATGCCTCTGCTTGTGTTTAATGAATGGTGCTCTGAAATTGTTACAGTGTCACTGCCAATACTTTTGATTTCAGAAAGTTTTTACACTTGCTCTTTTTCCACGAGTTCAAGGAGAATGTTTCCACTTGACGTCTTTGACGCCTTTTAGGGGTGAAGCTCCTTTGGGTGTGGGTCTGTCCCTCCTCTGTAGTATGTAGTAGTAGTAGTAGTAGTAGTAGTAGTAGTAGTAGTAGTAGTAGTAGTAGTAGTAGTAGTAGTAGGTAGCCACCTCTAGTTCTTGGAGTGTTCATTAGATGGCGCTGTCGTAGCCACCTCTAGTTCTCAGAAAGATTCCTAGATGGCACGGAGGCGCTCGCTGAGTTGCAGATGCGTGCTCTAGTCCCTCCCTCTCTCTCGCCTCGCGAGGCCGACGTAGGCAGCGTCTGCTAGCGAGTTTCTTGATTGAAAAAAACCGACTGCTCGCGCTGCACAACCGTTCACTGACCACCCCGTATATATAGGCACTGGATTTTGACCTCCAAGGTAGTGCCTGTGTGAGACTTCTCCTGTGCGTGATTAAACAATAAAAATTCACAGCGTACATGTGAAATTAAAGTGAGCTGCAAGTCGCCATGACCCTCATCGACCCTTTAGTATAAACGCGCCCGATCTCACGTCGTTGATGATGTACTGGGCAGAATTCACGGAAGATTCACATATGGCGCGTGTCATCGGTGGAAGGCAATCGTTCGATTTAGTGCGGCGACGTACGCTAGGGGGACCGTTATAATGAAGGGACCACGTAAACCAACAGTACAATAAAAGTTTGATGTTTAATATATACACGGTGTTTCTCACGTGTTTACTTGATCATATAATGGGCGAATTACTCGGAGTATTCACGGTTTACCGATGATTCCCTACGGAGCTTCGCCCCACTCATCATCATTCACCCCGTGGATATGTTGTGGATTTTTCATCATCATTAGCCTGACTACACCCACTGCAAGTCAAACGCCTCTCCCCTGCTTCGCCAATTAAACCGTTCATGTGCTCACTGCGGCCATGTTACCCCGCAAACTTCTTAATCTCATCTGCCCACCTAAGTTTCCACCTCCCTCTCGTGCGCTTGTCTTCTCTTGGAATCCAGTCTGTTACTCTTGATGACCAGTTATTATGCTGCCTTCGCGCTACGCACCCTGCCCATGCCTATTTCTTCTTCTACACCTTTCACATAGGTCCTATTTTCTCTTTAAGGCACTTGGCCATGAGGAACAGGGACAGCTTTATGACTGGTGTAATTTTGCTACACATTACATGATATTAAGGGAAAGTTACACTGCTTTGAAAGGACAACTTAAATGTTGCTCCAGAGCAGCCACTTTCCAGAGGCCGATCAAAAACAAAAGATGCTTGAGAAACCAAAAAAGATGCAATATTTTGGCAACAGCCCCAACCGCCCACCACGGAGCCCAACAAAGGGATGCGGAATAACTTGTGAACAAGCCCGTATGTTATCAGCCACGCGCCGCCACTATAACCAAATATTGAATAACCATGGCAGGATACCCACACAAGGTTAATTAACCCTTTCCACCAGGAAACTTGGAAGTAAATGGAAGAGAGAAGAGGACAAGAAAGATTAAAAGTGAGAGAGAAAGACAAAGATGTGGGGAGAAAGACAGGAAAAGGCTACTGCTAAAATACTGTGCTGTTGGAGGTACTTTTTGCTCTCCGACACTCTTTGTTGATTTTTCAATGTTGATTTTTCAACCACAAAAGCAAACTGCAGGTTTTAAATGCAAAGCATTTCTTAGCGAACCTTTGACACTCTGAGCGGTCCTTCGTTTCTTTCTTCCTTTCTTTCTTTCTTTCTTTCTTTCTTTCTGTCTGTCTGTCTGTCTGTCTGTCTGTCTGTCTGTCTGTCTTTCTGTCTGTCTGTCTGTCCGCCTACATCTGGGTGCTCTCATGATCACCTCCTTAACTTGGTGTAGACCAAAATTGACATCAGAGGGTAAGAGGATTCGACGAATATGACTGTTGGATCATGACATGAATAATGTGAAAATCCTGTCACGTATGTCGTCAAACCATTTCCTCCAGACACGTGTAGCACATACCCGTTTACCACTGGCCGCTTTTATAGCAGTCTAATAAACACTACATTTGTATTCCTATGATTCAGCACGTTACAATGAAGCATTGCTCGACCCCAGAGGAATACATAAACGAAAGTTACGTATGATATTCACATGATTGCACCATAAAGTGTACTTAGTTTCGATAATATTGATGTATGTACTCTAACGTGACGGCTGACGTTACGTCGCACACAAGTTACCCTATAAACACCAGTGTTGTCGATGTGCCTGGTAAGCCCATGATGTGCACACGGCTACTACACTTACAAAAACACGTCGATCCACCTCGTAACGCTAGGCTCAAAGCCATAAAATACAGCATAGAAGTACATACCGACTGCTTCGCATGAAACCGATTCCCACAATGCGTGGGATCTGCCGAATTTTTTTTTTCATGCATTCTTGGGAAGTTGTCCTTTGCTGAGTTTACATGGCGCAGCTTTGTATAACTAGTACATCTTAGTAGGGGCCTGTCCTCAACCTCTTCATCTACATTGTCGTCCATTTAAATTTAAAGGCATGGAGGAAGAAATAAACAAGGAGAAAGCATGATGTCATGCAGCCAGCCTTCGCAAGAAAGCTCTCAATGAAGTCTTTTTCTCACAGCATCAGTCCAACATGGCCTCTGAGACGCAGCATATTAGCCGAGTAAGTTTGTTCGGCTACATTGCCACAGCTATGCCTGCATTGCATGTGCACTATGACACAGCGACCACTTGCTGGTCCAATATTAAGTTTTTTTTCTCCAACTGTGTTGCACTACGGCCACTTCTAACTTTTATTCCTCCATGATAACTAATCTAATGTGAAATCGATTGGAAAAGGGTATGTTGGTTGTTTTGGTTACAAGGCATTAACAAATAATGCCCATTACTTAAGTGAATCTGGCTCACTTTGATTTAAACAGGAGCAGCATTTTATTAATTTATGGTTCAATTTTTAAGTGGGCATCAGTAACTGACCAATTCTAATAAAATTTTTTTAATGAGAGAAACCCAGATAGGTTTTACACTATCGTCAAATTTACACCAATTTCAGTTTCTCATTTAATTTAAAGAAAACATGGCTGATCCCCCTTTCATAGGAATCGGTATAAGATGAAAGTGAAAAGTGTCTTCACAGGGGTAGTTGAGAGTTTATTGTGCATTGTTTCGCCATAAGGGCGAAGGAATGAATGCTATAGCAACAAACTAATGTCACGCGAAGAACGGCAAGCAGCTCGAAACTTGCAGCGCGCTCTAAAGCAGAAAGGACGCGCGAAAAGAATGTACACAGGACGAGCGCGAACTAACAACTGTCACAATTGTTACTTCTTTGCGTGAGCAGCGCGCTCCTTTTGGAAACACGGCTGCAGCAGTGAGCGAAGTGACCTTTGTGCTCTCTGTAACGTCAACTGCGGTGAAAGCACAAGATGTACAAACCACCCCAATCACAAGATAAGCGCGTGCACACGAGAGACACCCATGTTGTGTTCCGCTCCCAAGAACTAAGTCAGGACGGGCGAGCTCAAGCCCCAGTGGCGGGTGCCCAGGTGGAGGGTGACTAATGGGACTTGCAGCTCTATGGAACGCGGTTGTTCTGGAAGCTGACCCTGGCGTCCATTAAAAACCTCGCGGAAGGCCACTGGACTCGTCAATCTTCCAAAACGCAGTGCAGGTGCTCTTCGACACGAGGGGAGAGTCGGTCTCGAGCTTTATAACAGAAGCTGCTCTGACTCACTGACCCTTCTCATACCGCTGGCCACCCCTTCTTTTTGTGAATCGGCCGGGATGGGCAGAGTAAGAGGTGGAGAAAAGCGGGGGACGAGACAGAAGACTGACAGCAGAGGCCCGAGAATGCGGGTTTTCGAACTGCTCAGCCGAGTGAAGTTTTCTCAATGTTAATAAATCAGTTTTCCTAAGTTACTACCTTGAAGTCATGGCTTCACCAGCAACGCCTAATCTTGGTCAACACACCAGAACTCACGCACAACGCAACACCCCCTGTAGAGGTGCGCTCGCATCGCAACACACAGGGCAATGACCTTGAAGGCGTGCCTCCGCACGTTTCACGCCATCTTGCTAATGATAACAAGAACACGCTGAAGCCACCAAGCTCTGTGTACCGGCAATGCTAAATGGTGTATATAAATAGCTCGCCGTTAGTAAGCTGAAGAACGTACGCTCTGTGGCTGAGTGGTTTCGCGCCGCGCGCTGCGGAGCGAGGGGTCGTAGGTTCGACTCCCAGCAACGAAACTTTTTCTTGTAGTTTTTTTTCTTTGCTATCAGTTAGTGTATATTTTAATGTCATATCCGTGACAAATACGTCAGTGGAGCCGTGGTGGACCCCGGCATAAAACACTTTCATCGTGTTAAAAAAAAGCAAGCTCATTTGAAGCACTGCCATCAAGGCTGTGCACCTTATCACAGCAAAGCAAGTTTGACGATCGTATTCATAGGCAAGTGCAATCTGAAGCGAGCGTCACCAAACACCATGGTAAAAGCAGTGAATGACGCTAACAGTGAATTGCACTCCCTCAAAGTGACATTAAACTTGTTTGCCTGACAGGGGCATAAGCTACTGATGTAACACCATAGCTACTTACAGGGCTGCATCCTCTTCATTGTCAGGCAGAATATTGCGTGTGCACTGCAGCAAATAATTGCGCAGAAAGAGTCCTCGTAGTGGATGTTGTACCCCACGACACATCTCCACCAGGTCCTTAAGGATGTCCTTCTTAGAGTGCTCATTTGACTTCATATAAACCAACCCAACAGTGATTAGGAGATACCTATTAGGAGAAAGGGCACACTGTAGTCTATCATGGATTGCAAGAACATGCTTAAAAACAGCAATACTTTCAAGTGAGAAGAAAATGCTACTTGAAACTTGAATTGCAAGATTGGGAAATTCAAATAGGTAACTTCAGATGCATAGTCTAGCAACACATCTTTACCATAAAGAAATAAGTCACAACAAGATCAAAGCAGCATTTATACAATGCAATGCAGATTTAAAAAAATAGCAAGACATGAAATCCAGGGCAAATATTCAACAGATCCACAACAGCTCGCTGGGGCAATACATTTTCAACTAGGACCTAATTGTTTTAAAACTTTGCCCATTAAGAAAGTTTTACAAGAATGTCAATTAAAATTATTCTTTCTCAAATTCGTGGTGAAAAGGGCTTCATGCAGGGCACAAAGGCTGTCAAAAACACACACAGCTGTATCAGAAAAAAAATTTATACAAGCAGTTTTGTACTACAACATTCACCTTTCCATCAGAAGGCATACTCCTTCGACAGCTGTAAGCATGCGCAAAGCGCAAATGTTGCTATCTTCCACTTTCAAGCAGGTGCTAAGCTTATAACAGTAAGGTATAGGTTACATATGTCAAGGGACCTTTTGTTGACACATTCAATAAGCTGGGTCATAACTCAAAACAATGGCGTAGAAAACCAACTGTTTAGCCTATGTAGGCATGGACTGCTTGCAGCTGTGCATCCTATTTGATGGCTACATAGTCCACCATGCTCTCTAAACAGACTCACTAAGCCCACTACTTCTCTGGTGTTTTGGATTCTAATAAAATTTGACTTGATCTTAGGAAAGTGTAAGGTGTTTTAAATACCACTGTGCAATATTTACACTTCGGAAATGAAGCTCAGAAACCACATATTTTGTTTCATAATACTGCCTACTATAGCTGCCGGTCCCTGCTGGCGGCAAGTTATGTTTTCATCCACTTTACTTTCTTCACATTTATATTCTAATTACTACAAATAACACCCCCTATACTTTCCTTGGCATTGCTGTCTGTTAGTTCTCATTAATATTGTGTCTAACAAAGAAAAAACGAGCCCTTAAAAGTAATCTTTCCTGCCTACTATAGCTGTAAGCTTATTTTTAACCTTCAAAGGTATACTGCGCTATAAGAAACAAGGACACAGAAAAGGGGGGGACAACACATGCGCAGTTGTCCTCCCCCCCTTTTCTGTGTCCTTGTTTCTTATAGCGCAGTATACCTTTGAAGAATGAACATCAACCAACTAGCCCAACTTGCTGCTCTGTTATTTTGAACCTATTTAACTTGAACAATTAATAGTACACCTCAGTTTTACTTTCTGAATTAAAAGTAAAAATTGAGAAACCAATATGAAGACCTAGCTGGCACCTAGCTACAGTTGAAGGTCAGTTTCACATTAAATATTTTCACAACAATTTTGATCACCATCTATCATTCTTCCAATCCACTGTGGCAAACTCCCTGTCAGCCCTGCTAACAATACAGTTCTCATACAAAATGCAAAGAATCAGTTTGGAAGAGAATTAGGAGAGAGCTCTTATCAGGTCAACTCATATGAATCACACAAGCAACTTTATGCAAGGTACAAGAATTAGAGTCTGGTTAGAGTTCTCATACATGAACATATGGGATGTTGCTTCAATGCACTGTCACAGTGGTGCCAACTAACATGCACAGCAGCCTCATTATGGAATGATCCCGTTTTGACAACATTCTGCCTCATAACTCTAATGAGTAGAGCTGTGCGAATAGCAAAATTTTGGGTGCGAAGCAAATTCGAATATTGAAGTGGGAGTGCGAATCGAATCGAATATTTTTCGACGAACATTTTCCTAATACTTCGAAGCGAAATTGCAGAAAAAAAAGTTGGAGAGGATTCCTAAGCACGTTCTTATGAGATAGCAACTTGAAAGTGTTTCTTTTCGCTAGGTTGATTAAGCGCTGGTAGGGTGGTGTTTCATAGTTGTCTTATCAAGGATGAGGCAATGTAGAGGCCGAATTGTATTTACGTACATGATTTGGTGCAACCAAAGTGTTGCCGACAACACTTTACACGTGATAGGCAAAGATGCCATTTCCTCAGCCTCTCCTCCTCTTTCAATTTCTGTGGAGGCCCAACTGATGTGGCAGACAAGGGTGTGCTCCCTTCAAGTCCGAAGTTCCAAATCTGCCTCATAGACGTCGATATATAAGAACATCTGAAACTTTGGATGCTCAAAAGCTTCGGCGTCCGATTTTTTGAACTTCCTGCCCAAATTTCAGGTCCAAAACAGCATTAATTGAGCCCTCACCTGTGCCACATCTTTAATCTGCATGTTGGAACCAGTGTTTTCTTGAGTTAATACATTTGCGACCATAACAGAGCTTGAAAGGCAGCTTTGCCGCAATACGGGGGTGTGATGAGACGAAGCACACTGAAAATCTAGGGACCACTTCCAATCGGACGTTGACTGTGTCTTGGCTAAGTTCGACCGCAACGGAGCTTGAAAGGCAGCTTTGCCACAATACGAGAGTGTAATGAGATGAAACACATTGAAAATCTGAAGGGGTCACTTTCAATCGGACGCTGACTGTATTTGTCCTCAGGAAGTTCGAATTGTTCGAATAGTAAAATTCCAGTGCGAATCGAATCGAATAGTAAACACTATTCGAAAAATGTTCGAAATTTCAAATATTCGCACATCCCTACTAACGAGTGAAAAGATCAAAGCAATGTTTAAAGTAGAAGACGGTAAACACTGCATTTAAGTCTGCCACTATAGCATGAGAAAATGGCTATTTTGCAGCACCTTAAACATTAACCATTTATCTCCTGCAAACTTCATATTCTAACAATAATACTGCAAAAGAAAAAAAAACTTTTGTATGTGGTCTGTGTCCCTGTACAACATTATCCCCTACATGCACGAATTATGATGGGATGTCTGAAAATGTGTCAAATTCCTACAGCACAATTCCAAAGCACTCAATATTACATCTCAAGAAAGAAAATGAGGCATTATGTTGTTCTGTGCAAGTTTCAGTAATTAATGGTAATTAGCACATAACTAAACATACAATTATTCTGCAATCAGTCATGTTCCATTTTTTCATAAAAAAAAAACTAAATCTTATGCTCAATATGCATGCCCAATTTGTTTTTGGTTGTATTCGTTCAGAGTAAAAAAAAATACTCTTGAAGTTGGGGTTCATAATGAACCCCAACCAACTAGCCCAACTCTCCCTTTTCCTTGATGTTGGTCCTGGAACGCGGCACGTCGAACGATCGTCGAACATGGTAGTGTCTCTAGCAAAGTGATCCTCTGCAGCAATGTGCAGCATGATGCAATTAAATGAGTGCTGGTTGTCTACTCAGGAAGCGTGTACAAATGTGCACACTGCGTTTCAGGCCACTTGAAGAAATATGCGGTGCATGACGTGCCTCTGTAGTTTATGTGTTCAAATGTACACACCGCGCTAAAGGGCTATATGTACTGCTTTTTTCTTATGCTGCAATACAGGTTAGTATTTACACTCTGTGGCTTTCTTCTTACTGACAATTGCCACATACAAAAGTTGGCATCCACACCACTCTTCAATGTATGCAGAGTACAATTCTCGACTTATGATTACTGCACTTCTAATCAATGCTTTTTATGAGTTTCTACTGCATGTATAATTATACATTGGGCATATATTATAGAAGTGGGAACCGTAACTCTCACAGTTGTAAATGTGGTCCCTGGACTAGGTAGCTTTACATAAACATAATGAGCACGTTAATAAAAATTGTGCGACTGCCAAAATGGATCTGGTGATGAAAAGATGGATGAGCAAAGGTTAGTTTTGCAGCAAACAATTTTAGCAATATAAGATCTATTACTAACTTGTTCCATAAGTGCTACCATAAACAAAAATGAAACTGGCCCATAAATGTACTGACACTCAGCATAACTAGTACATTCAACATCATTGATTGCAGCAGGTACGCATTGCTGAGATACACAATTTTTAATGAGGAATACTGAATTTTGTGAAGAGTAATGTGAAGTAAAATGAGAACATGTAAATGAATGAAACCTTTTACTGGTAGTACATTGAACATAAGGTAAGCAAATCTGCATCAATTCATGATGCATGTAAAGCATATCTTGAAGCACAGCATTTTGTGACAACAGTACACAATAACCTCCTCCTCTCACCCCCCCCCCCTCCCTAAATGCAATACGTACAAATTTAACTCATTTCTAGGGTTTTAAGTGTCAAAACCACAATATAATTATCAGGTATGCTGTAGTGGGGGACGCACCACAGTCATCTATCTCGGGCAAGTTACTGCCCGACATAGATGTTCGACCTTGCAACATCACCGAGTTTAAAGGAGTGGTGACAGAAAATTTGTGAACCTCTGTTTCTTGCTCTTAATCAATGGCTACTGACTCGATAATAGAGGCAACGAAACTCATTTGCCCCAGCGCGAGACGAATGTTTAATTATATGCTCGTATGTTACGACCGGAGGCAGTTTCGATTTCGAAGAGCACTCGGTAGCCCCGTGACGTAGATGGTCTACTTGTTAAACAAGACCACAAGAACCAGTGACGTCACTGGCCAGCTTCTGCAGTGCTATGTTGTCAGTGCTGCTGTTTCGTTTGCTGTGTTGAGCAGGTGTTGAGCGTTGCGAGAGCTTGTTTCCTCGATTTGTCAAACTAAGTTGCTTATCTAGTGCGGCGATGGACGAAAGAGCTGGCAGGAGTGTAAAAATCAGTAAAAAAAGCACGGTTCACTTTGCGAATCTCGCCGGTAGCTGCGATTTTGTTCTTGTAGTCGTTGTCCAACTGAGGGGACGTTTTCCGCCAGGCTTGGAGTAGCCGCAGCATTAGACGTGCTGAAACATTTTCGCTCCGATCATTCGTAAAGTAGCAGGATGAGAAGTGACGAAGGAAGCAGAACAACACAACATTGGCGCTCTGTAACAGTGTTTATGCGTAACATGCAAATGACGTGACTCGTATTTATATCGGGCAACGCCGCGTTCTCAAGGCATACCAATCCCACGTACGCACGTCGGAGGGTCGAAGCAGTTATCTGTCCACTACGCAATATGATCCCGGCAGCAGAGAGCTTTAGTTCGTCTGTAGACTTCCTAACGTTTGCGGGTACCTGGTTATACTTGAGCTGTTGACGACTGCAGCAGTAGCAGCAACTGCGGAGCCCGTAGCGACATCTTGTGGCATTTTGTCCAACTACAATAAATTTTTTATATTTTTTCCGTCGCGTTGTAGTTCTTGTCGGGAAAAAAAAAGCAATGAGAACACCGTGAGTTGCTAATTATCTCACTGCAAATGCTTTAAATAGAATCAGTAAGCGGGTAAGTCGCTGCGATGTTATATTGTAGATCTCTGGTAAGGATATGCATCATCAGGTGTCGCTACCAGCGTTGTCTGTCTCGTACACGCCTCCGGTAACCCAGCCAGAACTCGTGACGTACGTGGTATCCACTCGATGACCTCATCGTCTTTTGCTTCCATTACTGATCAGGCACTTTCACGAACTTCAAAACTCAATTAAAATACCTTTTAGGCTGTATTTGTGGCTGCTATTGTACAGATGGCACCTATATGCACCCATTAGTGTGATTCAACAGTCAAATTGTGTCCGAATTTTTCTGTCACCACTCCTTTAATGAAAATGACAGCAGCAAGACAGCATAACTGCCAGTATTTGAACATGTATAAGGTTGCCCTGAAACACTACATGGGGCCGATGAGCAGAGTGAGATGTACAGTGATGCCCCCTGTGTGATACTACAGCATCATACAACACAGTAGCCAGTACCTGGCTTTGAGCAATATGTCAAAATCACTCAAGAGGAAGAACTGTGTGCATGCGTCCAGCTACATTATGCTCTAGGCCATTTCTAATTCTAGCTGAACTTAGTGTTTCAGGTACATGTGCTGCCAAAACTGATCAACCATTACTAAAAAAATTGAATGTAGAGTGGTCAATAGAGACCGGATTATAGGCAAATGCCTATTTTGTTCCTTGCGCTCCTATCGTGCCACTTTGATATATGAGCATGAATTAGAGGTTACGAAGGGCTTTTATAGTGTTTTTATAGTGCCTATAAATGCCTATTTTTGACGTCTGTGCCTAAATGCCTACAAATGCAGATTTTCAAAATTGGCGCTTATATGAACACTATTTAGCCTAAAGTTTCGCTCCCAGGTGCAGTTTGAGACCTTTACTCATGTTACCGCGCAACATTTACCGTTCGGAACTATGGTGTTCAACAGGGGCGTAGCCAGAAATTTTTTTCGGGAGGGGGGGGTTCAACCATACTTTATGTATGTTCGTGCGTGCATTTGTATGTGTGCGTGCCTATATACGCAAGCAAAACTGAAAAATTTCGGGGGGGGGGGGTTTGAACCCCCCCAACCCCCCCCTTGGCTACGCCCCTGGGGTTCAACATAGTCCTTTATTCAACCAACTCCCAGAAACAACCGCTAGTGAAAATTTATTGTGCTTACATTTACAATTTTGGAAGCCTAAAACGTTTTGCCTGCCTATTTATGGTGCCTAAAACAAGCTTTTCTAATGCCTAAAAATATGGCCTCTAGTGATCATTCTTATTTTTTGACTTACTAATACAGAAATCACAATTGCACCCATTTCAATGTTTGTTTTCCACAAATGCCTCAGACAAAAGGTCCCTTGCAACGTTACAGAAATAAGACAAAGTAGGATGTTTGTACTGGTTCCTTTGTTTTATCTCAGAAAAGTAAAATGTAGGCATACAGATAAAATTACAGACACCTCAAAACTCCCAAACAAAGCAAAGGAAGAGCAGAGAGCATGCATTTAAGGCTGGCACTACATGTCATCTGCATTAAACAGGGCTATGATTTTCCAAGGCTTTAATATCTTCTCTCTCCTTTCTTAAAACATTTGCCTTCTGCACTTATATTCTCGCTCTAAAAATGTTTGATTCTCTTGGTGGTCAGTTCTTGCAATGCTGCATGGCTGTTATAGTGCAGCCAGTCTCCCCATTATTCCTCACCCCTATATTCATAACTAGTTTTTTTATGTACAAGAATTAAATCTAGTGAACACTGAGCCTTATAGAGGCATTATAGTATCAAGCTGATAACATTTATTTTGCGCAATGGATGCATTAGATAAGAGTGAAACTCGGCCAGATATACAAGCAGCTTCTGCAAAGAGGTGGATGGTTATTTTGCCACACAACAACAGCAAAGTTTTAACACATTTTTCGGCAGTACTTCGCCCAAAACGTTACACCTCTACCAACCATTCAGACAAACAGAATACAACCTACACTATGAGAGTCAAAGTGTGCTTCATTTTGTAGCAATGCAATCCCATTTCCTATGAAGCATCGGTTAAGACAGCCAGGGACAAAGAATTGCTTTTCTTCATTTCATATTTAGGCACGTTACATCTCCAAGCAAGCTTCCTTGCACAGTGCAACATTAGTGATGTATGACCACAGAATGAGTATGACTGACTGCATTCAATTATATTTCAATGCTCATGCAAAACAGACTTACAGACGAGGGATGATGTTGCCGGCATACTGAACAAGCTCATAGAGATCGGACATCTTGCGCCCTTTTTGAATCTCATCTAGAAGGTGAATTTCTAGGTGCCTCAGTTCATCAGTAACCGCCATATCTAAGTATATAATTAAGGAAACCACAACCATGTCATCCATGTGCACAAAGAGCTTTGAATATTGCATGCACACTTGCACATCAAAATATGTGAATTAACGAAAGGATACACAACTCGTAGTAGCTTTTTGGACTCAGAAGAGACGTGCGAAGTTCACCAAGCATGTTAGAAGCATGTTTTAATGCTTCC
Organism: Rhipicephalus sanguineus; assembly: GCF_013339695.2. Lineage (NCBI taxonomy): Eukaryota > Metazoa > Arthropoda > Arachnida > Ixodida > Ixodidae > Rhipicephalus > Rhipicephalus sanguineus. The sequence goes on from NC_051176.1 coordinate 255,711,943, forward strand.
ATAAGCTTTCCTTTATCGAGACATCGTTTCATGTGAAATGCTTGGACTTTGACAATGCTGGCAGCATCATCAAGTAGTTTTTCTTGGTCTTCTTGGGGGGATGCCTGTGGCGTCTGAGGCTGCAATATATATTTGGAGGGAAAAAAAGAGAGTGTGAAGCATACATATACCGTAAACCAACGATCACTGATATGCACATTGATGACGGTGTGCATGACCTGCCAACAATCAGTCTCTCGGCATGACACGTTAACAAACTCATACCCTAAGCGTTATACGACTGCTCATGCTGTTCGACCAGATATACTTATATAATACGCGCAGAACTTTACTAAAGCTTTGACGAGTCTGCGATTACTCTATGTAAGGTCAACGAGTTATACGTGACCTAGAGATTGTTTCACAGTTCTCGTGACAGAAGACAAACGTAGCAAGAGAGACCAACAAAAATTATTTTAGCTTTTTACATCCGTAAACTGTAACTTGAGGTACACAAATGATTTATACACGTAAATGCACGTAGTGCGTACCATTTGGGGATGTCTGCAGGCGGAGTTTCAGTATGAAATAGTGGCCTCCCGCTGACTTGTAAGCACCGTATACGTTGTATACGTGGCCTAAAACTTAACCAGCTTGAATACTCAAGTAGTACCCAGCCGTAAACACACCAAAATCGCTTCGATTGACGCCCACCATGAAGTGGACTCAACGTCAACCAGTGGTGAGCTACTATCACGCAGGTAACGAAGTTACACTTACGATGTTGATGATGATGATGATGTTTAGTGACATGGCTGGCCCTCTCGTGGACGAAACGCGAAGTTAACTGTTATCCGAACCTAAACCTGCTGGTTTCTGGCTAATAAAGTTTATTCCTCCTCCTTCTCCATGTCTGTGCGCGTCGTGTGTGGGGAAGATTTCTAACAGTGGTAGTACGAGACCTCCACAAGACGTTTCGATGACGTAAATTAGTGCCCTTTTTTTTCTTGTCCGAAGACACGCTGCACTGGCACGTTTTGTTTGGTCGCATTAAAAAAGGTCACGTAATTTACGTTCTAGCTCAAAATAGAGATGCAAGGGCCACTTTAATTCGAACAGCTTTTTTCCCCTTTTTAATAGGACAGCAAACCAACTAAAATAAGTGGCGTACCATTTAGAAGTAAGTCTGAAAAGAATTCAGTGCTAGTTGGATCTTGGGACTGTACCAGACGAGCTTTAGAATAATATAAAAAACACATTGAGTAGTGTTGACTGGTGGGCCAGTTGGCCCATCATTTCTTCCTGTACAGTTTTTATTTTTTCACATGAAAGTTTTCTATGACGGGGTCCACCAAGACTTCACTAATGTCATTTCCGTCACGGAAGTGACGTCGGTAAAATGCACACGAAGAGATGACAAAGAAAAAGTTCGGTTAATTAGGGTGACCTGGGAGTCGAACCCACAACCTCTCAGTCCGTGACTATAGGTGCCTGGTGCTTTATACCCACTGCACTACTGAGGCACATGTAAGAGTCTCACAAACGCACCTTATATCTCTCACACCTTTCGTAGTTTCAGAGCATTATCGTAGGAAACTCTACAGTCGGTGCAATACACTGCAGACAATGTGCCTTGCTTTGCCTCTCACGTCGTCTTAGCATGTGCCGCCTCATCGCCAGAGTAGTGCAGCTCCACATGCACCAACAGTGTTTCTCAGCTGTCGACTGCTTCGAGTGCAAAAGCACCGACTAATAAAACGTCTGCTGCAATAATTAGCAACCCAAAAGGGCAATGACGTCAATGGGTGAACATCGCACAGAGAGTGCTTTGTTGCAGTGAGACACACGCCAGCGGGAAGTGGAACGCCTTCCCGTGTATTGTATATCAGCTTTTGGACAAGCGAGTGAAGACGAGGAGAACGAAGTGGCGCGACCGAGGACTCTGAGCTCGTGACCAGGCTACCTGCTTTTCAGCGTTCTGAAAAGACAATAAAGGAATGTTATAATACTGGCGACGAGGGAACGAGACCCCGCAAAGCAAGCGTGGAAGACGATGCCCAAAGGCAAGATACCAGAATTTGTGCCTGGCACCAACTGGTCGTCATGGATAGAGCGCCTGGAGTTCTACTATGAAGCCAACAACATAGTGGAATCCTCCAAGAAGTGAGCGGTGCTTCTCACACTTTGCGGTGAGCAAACCTACGAGACGCTGAGGGCCCTGGTGGCCCCAAAGAAGCCTTCCGAGGTGGACTTAGTGGACATCGTCAAGCTACTGACCCAGCACTTCGACCCCAGGCCTTCCGAGTTACTTGGCCGTTATCGTTTCCAGAAACGAGACCAGCTTCCTAACGAATCCGTCAAAGACTATGTGACAGCTCTGCGAACCTTGGCAAAGGAATGCAACTTTGGCAACGCAGACTCCACGACGGCAGAACGCGAGGCGTCGGGCGGTAGCACGAAGGTCGAATACAAGGCTACCTTTGGAAGTGATGCTGCGAGACAGACTGGTATGTGGAATCCACGATTCTCATCTTCAACAACGGTTGCTAGCTGAGGATAAGCTAACGTTTAAGAAAGCCTACGAACTCGCGTTGACGGCTAAATCAGCAAGAGACCAGCAGAGGCAGATACAAGGCAGTCAGCAACAGGCTGACACTTTCGCTGTAAATCGTCAGAATGTTCATGAGGGCATCACAAGCAAGCCGCCTCAGTGCTTCCGATGTTTAGCAGATCATAAGGCCGAGAAGTGTTTCTTCAAAAATGCCACGTGTAACATCTGCCGCGAGAAGGGCCACATCGCCAAAGCTTGTCTCTCTAAAAAGGCTAAGGCACCAGAGTACCAAGGAAGCCATTGTTTAGAAGAGAAAAATGAGGTGTTCGATGAACAGGACGACTGCGACTACCTCTTTACTATTTTTCACACAAAACCACAGATGACAACCACACCAAGGTTCGTCGTGACAGTCCGACTTTCTGGTCGGCCACTCGAGATGGAAGTAGACTCGGGAGCCGCGTTCTCTATAATAAGTGGAGCGACTTTTGCTCGCCTTTGGCCTCAGGATGCCCCGGTGTTAAGAGAACGCAAGCTTGCTCTACGGACATGGTCGGCAGAATGCCTAGACATCATGGGCTCCATGCTCATCGAGGTTTCCTTCAGAAAAATCAAAGCCCAGCTGCCTTTGCTCGTGGCTGGAGGAGTTGGAGCCAGTTTGTTAGGAAGAAAGTGGTTCGAAAAACTGGGAATTACGATGCATGGGGTCAACAATCTCACGGGAACAACCATGGAAGACATCTTAGCCAAGTTCTCTGGGGTGTTCGACGGCGATCTCACTGGACATTCAGGCCCACCTGTACGCATCGACTAGGCTGAAGACGCAACACCCAAGTTTCTGAAATGCCGGCAAGTGCCATTTGCTTTACGCGATGCCGTCTGTTGAGAACTCGACAAGCTCCAGGCCCAAGGCATAATCGAGTCAATCGCCGCTTCGGATTGGGCTACGCCCGTGGTAGTGGTGAGGAAGAAGAATGGATCTTTGCGATTGTGCAGGGACTATAGAAGCACAGTGAATGCGAGCATCAAGCCCACAGCGTATCCCCTGCCAACGGCAGCTGAGTTGCTGGCAACTCTTCGGGGTGGACAGATATTCTCCAAGATTGATAGGCTTATCAACAACTGCATGTTGACAAGGCCACTTCAGAGATGCTGACCATCAATACAATTAAAGGCTTGTACGCAGTCAAACGGCTACCATTCGGCGTTTCAGCATCACCATCTATATTCCAACGCTTCATGGATACTCTGCTCGCTGGAATGCCCAGGGTTTGCGCCTATTTGGACGACATCCTCATCATGGGAGTGTCAAATGAAGAACATTTAGATAACCTGGAAGCAGTTCTGCAGCGTTTGCAACAAGCAGGCCTTAAAGCCAACAAAGAAAAATGCATATTTGGTGTACGTGAAGTGCAGTTCCTGGGATACAGAGTGAGCCCTAAGGGAGTTGAGCCAACGTCTGAAAAGGTCGAAGCAATAACAAGTGCACCAGAACCAACAAACAAGTCGGAACTACAGTCCTTTTTAGGAATGATAAGCTTTTACAGCCGGTTCCTCCGTGACAAGGCATCCATTGCCGAACCTCTACATCGTTTATTGGACAAAGAAGCTAAGTGGAGATGGGAAGCTCCGCACAAGGCTGCTTTCAACAGACTTAAGGATGCGCTGCGTGAATGTACGGTTCTTGCGCATTACGACGATTCTTGTTCGTTGATGCTGAGCTGCGATGCTTCGCCTTATGGTTTAGGAGCAGTACTTGCGCAGCTGGACGGAAACGGACAAGAAATACCAGTAGCGTTTGCATCAAGAACCCTCGGAAAATGTGAGAGAAATTACTCCCAGCTTGACAGGGAAGGACTTGCAATTGTTTTTGGAGTCACGCACTTTCACCGGTATATTGTTGGTCGGCATGTACTCATCATGACTTGACCATAAGCCGCTTCTTGGAATCATGTGCCCGAGGAAACAGATTCAGCAGGTTTTATCACCGCGAATGCTTCGCTGGTGCGTGATTTTGAGCGCTTATGACTACGAGTTGGTGTACCGAGAAGGGAAAAGACACCAAAATGCAGATGCACTCAGTAGACTTCCTCTGGCCTCCAACGTCGATGAGCTGGCGGCACCGGGGGACGTGCTGACGGTTGAAGGGTTGCAGAAACCTCCACTGACTGCTGAGAAGATAGCCAGACTGACAGGGGAAGACTCCACGCTATCTCCACGCTATGGGTTACAAACCAGATCAACGGCATCATGGCAGGATGCAAGTTTCCAACCGTACAAGAGTCGGGTACATGAACTCTCCACGCACCGTGGCTGTGTATTATGGGGCACACGAGTCATGATTCCAACGGAAGCAAGAGAGGAAGCTTTGACGCTTCTTCATGCCAATCACCCGGGAATAACCACGATGAAACGTTTCACCCGCAGTCACCTGTGGTTGCCTGGGTTGGACGCCGACATAGAGGCCAAGGTGCGAACATGCGAGACGTGTCAAATGCACAGCCGTCTTCCTTCCGCTGTTGCGATTCCGGAATGACCCCGTCCAAATGAACCATAGAAGGTCGTTCACGTTGACTTCGCAGGGCCGGTGAACAATAAGAGCTTTTTAATCGTAGTGGATGCTTACTCCAACTGGTTAGAAGTAAGACAAGTGCCGTCACAGTCTACTTCCACTGCAACGGATGTGCTACGGTCACTGTTCACCACTTTCGGCATACCGCAAATGATAGTTTCCGACAATGGAACAGCATTTGTTTCGTCCGAAATGCAACACTTCTTCAAACTGAACATGATCAAGCACATAACATCAGCTCCATATCATCCGGCTACAAATGGGCAAGCGGAACGCATGGTGGCAGAAGTGAAAATAGCTCTCAAGCGGTTTTTATTCATGCAGCATACGACACCGCATACCACAACGCAGAAACTGCCTGCAGAACTAATGTTCGGTAGGCAGCTGCCATCTCACCTGGATGCGCTACACCCAACTTACTCAAAAAGGGAAGGTGGATGACGTGGCTGACATGGCAGAACATTATGCGCCAGGCGACAAGGTGTGGGTTAAGAATTTCCTCAACAACCCCGCATGGCTACCCGCTGTAGTAGTTGAAGCATGCGGCAAAAGGTCATTTATAACCATGACCCAAGATGGCAGGAAGCACAGGCGTCATGTGGATCATATGAAGAGAAGGTACACGGGGATTGCAAACGCTGTTCAAGAATCACCCTATTATCCTTGGCCAGAAGACGATGCACATGAAGACAATCGCTGTCCTACAAGACAAAGTTCAGGTGCCGAGTGCGAGACGGAAGATGCACCCGCAGCTTTTGGTTCGCCTCCTAATGCGGACACAGATTCGGCCTCTGAAGCAGGCACGCTGGAGAAAACGCAGCCCACACAACACTCGCAACACGTTCCAGACGGTAGGCCATGCAGCCGCTATGGTCGTATTCTGAAGGCGCCAGATAGACTGTCCGTGTGAAGATGCCGCCATCGAATTGACTTCAATAAGGGTCACTAGAGGGGGGAAGTATTGTATATCAGCTTTTGGACAAGCGAATGAAGACGAGGAGAACGAAGTGACGCAACCGAGGACTCTGAGCTCGTGACCAGGCTGCCTGCTTTTCAGTGTTCTGAAAAGACAATAAAGGAATGTTATAATACCGTGTTCACTGCTCAAGCTACGAACTCTGCCTCTCGCTTTCCTTAAGCACTGTGTGGTATATGCATGAGCAAAGGTGTAGGCAGGGCTGGGCAAAGATACTTTGAAATTGTATCGCGATACGATACAAGATACTCGGGCAAGAAGTATTTGAGATACAGATACAAGATACTCGCGGAATAATTGTATCCGAGACGATACTCCCCAATTGTATCTTAAGATACTTCGATACATTTGCAAATTTGCTGTTATAGATCTATGTAATGAAGCAGCAAAGGCCTATGTAGAAATGTGTTTACTTGAAAATTTCTTAACTGCGACCAGCTTTGTTTAATTTTAACAAAATACCTGTTTGTATCACAAGATACAAACTTTCTTGCTCAAGGCGTATTAGTTTCATTTCTAAACGACTTATTGTGATTCGTTTGGCTACTTAACATGACAGCTCTTTAACTGCTGCGCTGTTAGTTGTTTTTTGCTTTACACTTCTGTAGTTTATTGGTGTCGCCGCCCTACTTGGCGACCAGCTGGCTGGTTACCATCTACTTGCAAGTGCCTCCGCACGATGGCGCAAATACCTCTGTGCAGTCTTACCTTGTCTGCAAGCGTACTGTTTTCGTAATACCGCATCCACCGACAGGTGTACAGCAGCAACAACGTTGGTAGCGATATTGTTTGTGACGCATCGTTTAAAGACGATGAACTACATAGTCGGCGCTCACAATTAATTGAGGACACAAAACTGCAGTGATTTTTCATATTTTACTTATCTGCTGGCGTAAAGCGTTCGTTAGCAACATATTCACTAACGTGTCATCTTTTACCATTTGTTCTCCGAGAGAACCTGAGCCGCCAGGAAACGTCTCGTACGTATTCTAGCGGCACAAAACGCCGAAGGTTATCACTGCTATTCACACTATTGCCACTTCTAGCTCTGCTTACATGCGGATTTGTAACAATAACAATACTTTAAGGTGACCTAAAAAAAGGAAAACGCATATATTTAAGTCGCATATTGGTTCCGTATTAAACAATCAAAGCGAATAAGTATACAGGGTGTTTCACGTAAGTAGAACCCAATATTAAAAAAAAAAAACAAGTGGTTAACCACCGCTGAATGAAATCAAAGGTATTTGGTTTGCCGTCATGTGGCACTCGTTATGGTATCTTTTGTATTAAGCTTAACAGGTTAATAGAAGCGCGATAATGCTTTTAAAGCCTTCTGTGCTGAAGACGGACTCGGCCATCGTCAGAGACAGACTCTGAGCAATGTCATATTTTCGTTTTCTTTTTTTGCCCCTCTCTTTTTGTTCTTTTTCTTGCTCTCCTTTTTTTGTAGCATCTCTCTTCTATCATCTTTTATCTCCCTTACCCCTTCCCCCAGCACAGGGTAGCTAGCCGGTCTAAGAACTGGCTAACCTCCTGGTCTTTCCGCTTGTTTCTTTCTTCCTTCCTTAACTGCTTAATTAAATAAGGTCAATTATGCGACATTGCGACATTTTTGATATTCACTTTAGGGCCAACTGCGCTTCGACCCATCGTAGAGCGAATTTAAAAACGACCAACCCAATTTTTTGGTGGCGTCCATACTGCGTGGTGAATGTTTTCGGGCTTTTAGAGAAAGCCTGCGAAATATGAAATAAAACCACGTTCGCAGACAGTTAAAAAATAAGAATAAAGCAGAGAACGTATTTTAGCAGCAGGTTATAAAAGACATATTACATAAACAAACGGGCGAAAAATTATGCAGAGGGCAAGGTAATGTATGGGGTGCAAACGGAAGACAGCAAAGAAAGCACTTGTGCTAACAATCAAATTATCATTAAAAGAATTTCTCGAATAATTTAGCAGGAAGAACAAAGACATAATACTTCAGAATATTTCCTGTTACGTAAATGCTGGGTCTATTACATCTAACGTCAGCACCGTTAGTGGGACGGTTGTTAGAATCTCCTTTGCATGCAAGTAATAATAATATCTGGGGTTTAACGTCCCAAAACCACGATATGATTATGAGAGACGCCGTAGTGGAGGGCTCCGGAAATTCGACCACCTGGGGTTCTTTAACGTGCACCTAAATCTAAGTACACGGGCCTCAAACATTTTCGCCTCCATCGAAAATGCAGCCGCCGCGGCCGGGATTCGATCCCGCGACCTGCGGGTCAGCAGTCGAGCGCCATAACCGCTAGACGAACGTGGCGGGGCCTTTGCATGCAAGTCAATCTCATCGTACTATGCAAGTCAAGCTTGCATCCACAAGATCTTTCAAATCGCTGATGTGGGAAAGGCGCGAGACGCAAAGCAGCCCCACTTTTGCATTCTTGAGACATTGCAACGAAGGATCACGCAAGACAAACTTCGATAGCGACAGTATAGCGGCATCAGAATTTGCGCAAAAACGCCGCACACATTGGGAGTACGCAGCAGAGTGCAGGGTCTATGAACAAGTGTCATCACGTCAACACAACTAAAAATAAAGAAAGCATCGAGAAAACAAAAGGTCGACAGTGCGTAGACGTTCGCGCGCTTGGTTTTGTCCAAATGGCTCGAGAGCCATCACGTCACTCTGCTCCACCAATGGGGACGCGTATACCTAATCACCTGCCCTCGCTGGAGCACTCTTGCGGAAAGATAAAATAATGTTGCAATTGTTTTGTTTTCTTCTGGTGGCATTATGGGCAGTAGTATCAACTGAACAAGCGGAGTTCAGCCAACGTTTATTGTTTCGCACGGTGCTGTTTCTATAGCAGTATCTTGTATCTTAAGATACATGATACATTGCTGAATGTATCGGAAATACAGATACAGATACTCGTTTTGCAAGACGTATCGCGATACAGATACAAGATACCCAAAGAGTATCTAAGATAGTATCGAAGATACATGTATCTTCGATACTGCCCAGCACTGGGTGTAGGTTGCCCTATTACTGGGGGGTGCACACCTTGGCGTTTCTCTTGTCAAATGATGACGCTTTGAATAAGTGCATATCGAGTACCAGTATTTATGTGCTTGTTGATGCAATCTTTGCAGGGGATTCACCACATGCTGTATCCAGGCGTATGTTAACTGCTTCAGCTACCGCAAGGGTTAAATCATGATCATGAACGTTAGTCGTTTGGATGGAGATGTGCCACTAAGTCAACATGGGTGCATCCACATCAGACAGTGCTATAGCTGCCAAACACCAATAGACGTTATGCAAGCTCTCGCACATCAATGTACAATAAACAATCAACTACTCCTGTGAAGACACGGTTCACTTTCGTGTTATACTGATTCCTATGACGGAGGGATCAACCATGTTTTTTCTTTTTTTTTCTAAACAACTTCACAATAAAAAACACTGGCACTAAGGAAGCTTTTGAAAAACACTTCCTAAAAAAAGAGAAGCGAGATTAAATGCCGTGGCTCTGAAAGGAAGCAGACAGCATCACCATAAAGGATGGCGAAAGTGAAGGGCAACATAAGCATGGGCATGATAAAAATGGACACTTGATGAAATCCGACTAGCTTCTCCAGCGAAACTGAAACGCTGAAGATTGCAACTTCCATACCTTTTCGAGATACCAGAATGAGCTCGCGACAACGTCAACAATTGATTTGCTTCCCTTCGTAGGTGTGTGGGTTGCACTTGCCATATAAGGCGTACGGAGCATGTAGCTTAACGAATCCAAAAGAATAACACCACTGCAATCAATAGGGGTTTTTCGAATAGGGGCCCCAATCATTTTGGGGCCCCAAAGAAATAACGTCGAGGCCACTGTGCATGCGTAAGACCCAAACAGCATTTGGGTTTTGCGTTGAGCATGCTATTTCTCGAATTTAGTGGGAGCCCCAAAGGCTGCCCCAAAAGTTTTGTGTCAAACAAACAAGGCGGCACTCACTGAAGCAACAGCTCTTGGCCAAGGCTAGAGTGACCTAAAATAGGGGGAGTGTGCAAAGCGCCGCAGACCCTATTTGAAAACTCTTAGCTCCTGCTTGACCAAAAGCGAGCACACGCAAAGGGCTTTGGGGCCCCTATTTGAAAACTCCCTATTGTCGGAAAATGTGTCATCATTTTGGGTGTCTCAGAAAGGTATGGAAGTTGCACTATCCAGCACTTTGGTTTTGCTTTCGCTGCTAAAACTAGTTGTATTTTATATCACTCATAAAAAATTACCAGCGACTGCTTTTTGGAAATCTCAAAGTGGCAACATGCTCTTGACTTCAATTCTCCCATTTTACCCAACCACCTGTCTCCTTCAATTAAAGAAATTATTTCAATTTCTGTACTTATAACTGCTGTAATTAATGCCTCTAGTCATCTTAAGACGCCTACCACCACAGAAAAAGTAATAATGAAGGTAGCGAGCAAATATCATATTGACCTTATTGTTTAGGGTTGTGAAGGAAAAACAGCGCTAAAAACGGACAAGGACTAAGGAAGACACGACACAGGCGCTGACTCGCAACTAAAATTTATTGAAAGGCACAAGCACATATATATACAGCAGCCGACTCAGTCACGTGACACTCCATATCGTCTGCAGTGCAGAGCAATCCGATCTACAAAACTAACAACTCATGACGAAGTAATACATGTGTAAGAACACCCGAGAAAAAGAACAAACCATCTACATGCAAAAAAACCTGCATAACCTGCATAACCACAAAAATAATCGCTTTAATGTGGCAGCGTTGAATCCAAGTATCGAACTTCCTTTTCACCAAGGGCTACCGACGGTTTGCTCACGCACCGTTCCCCTTCCCTTTCAATGTAAAAAGCTTCCATCACCTCCCTAGTGCATTTGTCCCGATGGCTAAACAAACAAGTGGTTTCCTCTGCCATTGGTTGGCAGCCGCACTCTAGTGAGCTGGCAAGTGCAAACCTCCAGAAGTCGTTAAAGAGGATAGGTGTTCCCTTAGTCTGACATTAACGCACCGCCCAGTTCGTCCTATATACACGCCCCGCCCAGTTCGTCCTATATACACGGCCCGCATGATAATGGTACCCCATAAACAACACGATTTAGAATGAACATATCTATTCTTTTTCTTGTCTGGACAGAATGTACTTACATGTCTTGCGCAAACCCAAAGTTCTTCCATGCAAGCGGGAGCAAATTGAGGACATCTTATTGGGAGCTGACATTACAACACACACTCCATACCAACTTGCCGCATTCTTCAAGCAATGGGAAAACTTATGCACGTAGGGGACCACAACCGGTCTCTTTTCATTGCACACGCTTCCTCTTTCCCAAGTGTCTGATTTACTCCTTTGACCCACTTGATAAAGATTTTGACAGCTCCTCAAGATTTCCGTATCAGGGTAGCCCTCTGACTTAAGTCTTTCAACTTGGCTCAGGAAACTTTCTTTTATCGCATGCGTGCACGTTTTCTGGAGTGCACCTCGCAGCACAGCACCTGTGTCGTGTCTTCCTTAGTCCTCGTCCATTTTTAGCGCTGTTTTACCTTCACAATGATGAACCACCAACTAGCCCAAGTTTCTCTTCTAGTGCAGTTTTTAGGGTTTTCAGGCACATTTCTTGAAACCATGTACACACACACACACACGCACAGAGGTGTATCTAGGCATTTTGTGGGTATAGTTGGTTACTCAGTTTTCTTCTGTTTACAAAGAAATAAAAGCAGTTTAGAAATGCTCGCATAAAACTTATCTGCGACAATAAGTAAGAAGTATGTCGACCTGGGCGATGATGGTGTTGTGTTGCCGCAAATTTTTTTTTTTTTTTTGGGGGGGGGGGGGGCACTTGCTGAACACTTTGACTATTTGAAAAAAACACCTATTTTCATTATTTATTTTTGGTAAAAACACCTACTTCACCGAAATTTCGGGGGGGGGGGGGGCCTAGGGACCCCCCCTGGCTACAGGTCTGGTTAGGGTTTTAATGAAAGCTGCCTTGTTGGGAAGGGCCATAATGCAAGTAGAAAGGGCACTGATCACAGAAGGAAATGAAAGAAGTACGTTTCAGCTGGCCGACTGTCCCATGGCATCAGCCAAACCTGCGCCAGGTGTACGAGCAAATATATTACCAAAATTCGCCATTGTGTCTCACTGACAAACAAGATGTCTACCTCAACCTCAACTTGACATGCAAATCAAGAGGACTTATTTTACAGTCTCCCCATCAGAACAGGCCTGTACCCTTACGTTAGGCCTCAGAATGGCTGCCAAAGTAAAAAAAGAGCTAAGCAAGGATTATGGATTGCAGAAGGGTCGTAACGTTCCTATAAAATGAAAATACATGTGTTGTCAACAAGGTTCCAGTCAGGGGGGCCAAAACATTTATTTCATTCTCTTCTAGGGTCAGCTGTCCTTTTTACCGATTTATTATAATACTTCCCGACCAGACAAGCTTCTGTCAAGACCTTCATTTCAAAACTTATTTGTTTCTGAACACATAATTCCATAAAAACAAAAAACAAGCAAAGATCTGTGCAGTTCAGCAAAAGATAAGGGCTGCATTAGCCAATCTAAAGGGCCTCTGATCGACCTTCGTGCATTACCAATCGATTAACCCTTTCAGGCCCAGTGATTCCAATTGGAATCATCAATTTTCTAGGCCACTCAGCAAGCACCTGGTAAAGATAAAGCGTTGTTCTTTTTCAAGAGCTCATACTCAGCATCTGCCCTACGTATGGTGGCAACCTGGTACGTACAACAAAGTGAGGTCACCTGTGAACAAAGAAATTACAGAAGCGGTCATGCTGTTCGCGCATTTTGCTGAGGCAGCTTCTTCTTTTACCATGCTGAGATAGGGCATTTATTTTAGTTTTGCGTCGAAAATTGGAATGTTGGCTATTTGGCATTATGCTATCCCATCTAAATAATTGTTTGAGTAATGAATTAAGTAAAAATAATGGAAATATTATTCAACAATAATTATTAATTTAATTAATTTCGACATTAATTACTCGTCATTGAAAAGTGTGAGCAACGTTTTTTTTTCATTTTTTAATTACCATGATCATGCACATCTCAAAATTTAAAAACTGGTTGCTTACATCTAAAATAAATTAATTTGGGACTGAAAGGGTTAACATGCGAATACGCTAGCACACAACGAGCATGATCCTACTGTGGGAAAACACACAGACGGCTCTCTTTTCTTATTGACAAGCTCCATAGCTTTCACAGTCTAGAGAGGGTAAGCACCTTAGAATATATGGCAAAGCTTGTAGCGCACTATGGAAGACTCGGACAAAGAAAGTGAGGACAGGATGATGTGCTTCGTCCTGTCTTCAGTTTCTTTGCCCATGTCCTTCTAGTGTGCTACGAGTTTCACTACGTATCACCACCAACAGGCCTATTTTTACACCCTTTCATCTCAGGATATTAAGAAACTGCATGCAGGAAGAGGCTAATGGCACCTTTGCAGAGCCTGTAGCAGTGTTGAAACATCCATACTTCTATTCTATATATCAAGTACATATATCATTCTAAAGCAAAAAAAATAAGCTTCATTTTCCCAATTTTTATTTTAATGAAGTTTAAAAGGACAGACTGGTGGGCTAGTTGGTATTGCATAATTGTGAACAGTAGCGCAAAAAATTCACACAGACGACGACAGAGCAAGACGGGACACAGCGCTAACTAACAACTCGGTGTTTATTGCAGGTGATTGCATATATATGCACATGACACCGCGCAAAAGGAAAAGGGGCGAGGGGGGGCGGTGTCATGTGCATATATATGCAATCACCTGCAATAAACACTGAGTTGTTAGTTAGCGCTGTGTAACGTCTTGCTCTGTCGTCGTCTGTGTGAATTTTTTGCGCTACTGTTCACAATTATTTTAATGAAAGTTGTTTTCATTCATTCATTCATTCATTTTCCCAAAGGCAGCGACATATTCGATGATTGATGCCTTTGCGGGAAAGAAAATTATGAAACACCTTTTATGAGTGTCCATTTTTTCACTAACATGATTTACTAATTGTTACACACACACACACACACACACACACACACACACACACACACACACACACACACACACACACACACACACACACACACACACAGAGAGAGAGAGATATGAGGCAAGCTTCAAGAAGCCCTGCAGTGTAAACATTGCAGGCATTAAATTTCAGAGTTCTCTTTGAAAATTTGCTTCCTTAGTGCACCAAATTTTTTTCATCAATGCTTTTGGTAACCTGCAAATTTTTATTGTCATCCTTCATGTAGCCATGGACACAAGAGAAGGAAAACAAACAATGCAAACATGTTTGTACACTCGACTTTTCTTCTACAATGAATAAGCTTTACTTCAAGATAAATGGAATCTGTTTGGTGTAGACGGCAGGGAGGGTGCCAGCAGGGGCGTGGGGGGGCAGCTGCCTCCCTAAGAGCAAACATATTCAAACCACAGCACCCAAGTTCCCAGCCTCCCCAAATGAACTTACTTGTTGTGGGTGACGCCCCCCCCCCCCCCCCCCCCAGCAAAAAAATCCCAGTGCTGGCCCTGGTAGATGGATGTATACAGAATAATTATTTACTTTATAGAATGAATAGGGCACAGACAGGAGCGCCAGCAAAAGACGAAGACGAAGACGGTTGTTGGTGCTCGTGCTTGCTCCGTTTCGGACTGCTGGTCACTTCACCTGTGCTAGTTCTTTAATAAACAAACCACGGACTCAACACTAAATGCGTACCAACAAGTGATGGAGGTGCTTAATTGCTTAACTACTGCTTAATTGCAAATGCATCATACAAAGTACTAATACCATAGTTTATTAACAAAGCCACAGATACTGCCCATCAAGCATGTATATCTCCAAGCAAAATTATCACTTTAAATTCTTTGTCAGATTTTATTACGCACTTTCTTAATGAGCATATGCTTTGAAGCGTTTCAGGATATCCACAAAACCAGCAAATAAAGGCAGATCCTTCAGCCCCTCCAGAAGTTTAGAGAAAGTCCACATGCTTATTGTAGATCTGAATGCAAGACCAAAAGGACTGGCTTAAGTTGGCCTGCTACATGTTACCACTGTAAAAATTTGTGTCACAGTGTTCTGTTAACTGTTAACTTTACAAAAGGAGAGCAGTGAGAGAGAAGATTTTTGTCCTTCTTCCCAGGCACTAAATAAATAAAGGTCACTGATGCTCACACAAAAACAAACAAACAAACTTTATTTAACGAACAAGTACCTACAAAGAAATAGATCAACAATAGATTACATTGCACAAGACTGCCCCAGCCAAACCATGGTGGCCTTCTAACTACCATACCATAATCACAAATCACTGCAAGGGCTTTTGAAGTATGCATATGTGATTTTTCACTAGGCTGCATCCCAGTGAACACTTGTGAACAGCTATGCAGACTAAATTCTAGCACACACACTGGAAGGGGGACAGTGCAAACATCTTCGAAGCAGACTGGCTCCATGAACATCACATTAAACAGTCACTGCACGTGGAGCATGTTTGCCCAGAGCCAGTGCTGGTTTATCAAGTGACAAGGCTATGTAGTACACTTAGACAGCATAATGACAATCTCTGTTCTCAGAATATTGAAACAAACCTACTAAGTTCTAGCTAGTACTAAAAAACAGAGTTCTAATTAATTTCCCAATTTTTTAAGTGGTTGTTATTACTCACAAGGAATGAATTCACCTTTGACAATAGATACCCTGTTTGTAAGAACCACTGTTGGCATGGGGAGCGTGAAGAAAATTTGCAGTGTGTTCTGTGTTAAAAAAAGATGCACCAGTATGTCAAGGCAGACACAGTACATTCTTATTAGGAAAGCGATGTTACATGCCTCAAGTCAAAGAGAAGCTTTCGCTTCTGGTTCCCAGAGCAGTAAACACCAATGTCCCTCTCATGGGCACGTTCATGCACAATGTCAGCTTACACTTTAAAACAGTGTGGTGACATCAGCACTCAGGGACAAATTTGAGACTAGGTGGAATACAGACTAGTTTAATTACCTAAGCTTTTTCTTTACTTTCAAAAATTTTACATACACAAACATTGTACCAGGTCAACACCAAACAAAATGAACACGCTAACAACTCTGCAGCTAATGATGCAGACACATGGTGCATCACCGCAGCTGCTGCAAGAGCAGCAGGCAAGCTGTTACAGTGCCAAGAGACCTTAGACAGACAGCAAGCGGTAAAATGATGGTCACAAAAGGACTGGCAAAAGGTACCACAGGGTGAATGCAACCACCTAATAAAAATGGTATCAACAATGTGGCACCTTTCCTGCATGTTGCATATATGTCCAAAGCTGGCCCTTGAGCCAGAAAAAACCTATACATCAAATCAATGTTTGTCGAACTCTAAACAATTTATTACAACACTTCCTAGACCACCGCCCAATACAGACAAAGAATTATCAACTAAACTTAATCTCGATACGTCGTTCAGATTAAGATATCTATAATGAACTTTGGATGCTCAATAGCTTTTCTAGAATATGATCTTTTTCAACAAGCAGCACCTTCTGGTGCACAGTTTTTATAACGCTGTGTATTGTGCCGCTAACACAGGGAATCCCTGAAAAAGAAACTTCAAAGCCAGAGATAAGATCTCATCAATATACACCTATGACAAACTGTCATGCCTTTTAAAACATAACATGGCAGCTGCCCTTAAGGGAGAGTAAGGACGTGGGAACATCATACAACCATGGCAACAACACTTCACAACATAGTTGTAAAACTCGTGCATACTCAGTCAGAAGCACTCCTTAAGCTTTTATCGGATGCCGAACAATATTATCTGTAGTGACAGTTATTTGTTCTTAACCATCAAGGTTTTAAAAAGACAAGACAGTATTGCATATGTGCCACAGAACAAAGGTCTTTCCTATACAAGAGCTGCACATTTACATCTCACTACCTGCTGTGCCAGTCCTACGTCTTTTTTTTTTCTGTTCTTTTTCCATCGCATCAACATTGCCCTTTAAGCTTTTACTCTTAATTACACACGCAAAACAAGGTATTCTGAGTTCCCAAGATAGGTTGTACCGCCCACTGAGAATGGCTCACTTTATGTGCACAGCTTGTCTAGTGGATCTTCAGTTTCAAAGAAAGCTGCAAACATTTTCACATCTCTGTCATAATTTCATCAAAACGCCCAAACAAGAAGTAAAACGAAGAAGAAAAAGATAATGGAAAAGGAACTGCACACTCTGATAAAATACAAACAATGCAGTAACTTAATATTCACTGTGTTATATCCGAATCATACCAACATTTCACCTTCACGAACCAATATTATGAATTGCACCTGGCACAAGGTACTCACAACACAGACAGCAATATTTTAGTGTGCTCTACTTTCAGAAGTTTAAGCAGCAGGTATGGCACATTTTGCATATGTTGGATCCCATAAATCACATTGAAAAAAGAAAATCGGTAGAATTGCAAGCATTGAATCTCTAGTGGTTCGTGATTTTTTCTCTATTAATTCGTAATATGGCATAACTTTTTTCACAAAATTCTTGTGCAATTTGCTGTGTTTGTTTTCCTTGATAGGCAAACAACAAGCGACCCTGAATATATCACACTACTTATTATGCTCAGCACCTCCAGCAAACATCTAAAACTACGAAAAATCTTCACTTCTCTTTTTTCTTCTAAGTGGCAAGCAGAGAGTCAAGAACACTTTCTTTAAATAAGATTTTGATGTCTACTAAGAGGTAACCCAGGAAATAATGTTCTCAAACCGGCAAGGACCCAAATGAAACTGCAAGCAATACAATTACCCTAAAAAATTCACATAAATTATAATTTAAATGTGTTTTTGAAGGGATTTTCAACAAGGGATTTGAACAAGGGATTTGAAGGGATTTTCAACAAAACCATTGTTGTCAACAACGGTTTGAACATGTGTGAAAATATTCTCATATTTACGTACAGCAAGAGAGAATCTATCTAAGGTTGCCTGTCTTCCTCTGCAATGTTTCAAAGCACTTGTTGCCCACCAAGCTACTGGGTTACAGGGACACAAAAGTGGAATAATAAATCAGTTCAAACAGATAAAGCATTCTTTTAAAACGCTATTATTGTTAATTTCACCATTGTAGGCTCACTATAAAGAGAGAAAATGAAGGTCAAAGAATCACTTTTGAATTTCGTGCTGAAACTTCGGCACCTGATAGTAACTGCGATACCACGAATTACAAAATTTCACCCTTTTTTTTCATACCTTGGCCACAGTGGCTCAATAATATTTCCTGAAACTTACCATGTTAAGTATCTGGCTCCCTTGAACACAATGTCATGCTTTTTTACCTACAAATAATTATGTAGGCCCTAGGAGACGCCATGAAAACCTATGACATCATGGCGAGTTAGTGTGGGAACATCAAGGCGGCATCACTGCCTATATTTTCTTCTTGCCTTTTCTCACTTACCAAGTGTTTCCTTGTGGCAAGAGTGGTGCTTTTAGTGTTGTGAAAGGATAATTTACTAATACTAGAAAAATCGCTTTTCTCTTTAGTGTCCCTTTAACATTTTAGACAGTGGCTAGATGAGCTTCACAGT